>NC_034590.1:162374974-162405677 GCF_900095145.1 Mus pahari | reverse complement strand
CAAACATCATGACCAAGAAGCAACTTGGAGAGGAAAGGGTTTATTTGACTTACATTTACGTTGCTGTTGATCACTGAAACAAGTCAGGACTGGAACTCAAGCAGGTCAGAAAGCAGGAGCTGATGAAGAAGCCATGGAGGGATGTTCTTTATTGGCTTGCTTCCCCTGGCTTGCTCAGCCTGCTCTTTTATAGAACCCAAGACTACCAGCCCAGAGATGGTCCCACCCACAAGGGGCCCTCACCCCTTGGTCACTAATTGAGAAAATGCCCTGCAGCTGGATCTCATGAAGGCATTTCCCCAACTGAGGCTCCTTTCTCTGTGATAACTCCAGCTGTGTCAAGTTGACACAAAATTAGCCAGTACAATCTCATTTTGCTTAAATATGATGCAAACAAAATATTTTATCAATACACTCTGGTTTAGCTAATTGAAGTAAAATGCATAGTAAAGTATAATGAATACTTAATTTTGGCAAAGATTAGAATTGTTTAAATAGACAGAAATATATATTAGACAATTGACTAATCTCTGGCTATGAATCTAGATTATATTCTTTTTATTTACTTACTTGGAATAGAATTTAGAGTAAAAAGCACATCTCTTAGAGTATTTTTTCCCTGATAGACAGCTAGTTCTATCTGTAGGATTGTCCACTGGTGAAGGGTATCCAAATTGAAAGGGATAAATCAGTGGCAGTTTGATTTGGAGTTTTTAAGCAAAGGACATGCTTGCCTACTCTGGGTACATTCAACTCCTCTGTGTTCAGGCAAAGTCTCATCTACTAACCCAATGAAGGCTTCTACCCTTTAGAAAGATGTTCAGTTTGCTAGATTCTGGGGAGAGTTGGCTAATTTGTTGTGAGCTCTTCCTTTTCTCAAAGATGCAGGATCAAATGTCAAGAACTTCGAAGTGGAGAGCATACACAGGCATACACATTAGAATAGAAAAGGACAGAGAAGAAAGGAAGCAGATCAATCTAGACAAAAAGGAGTTGAGTATGAAATTATCTTTTTATGGTTATGAAAGAGTTAAGAAGCAGAGGTTCTAGTCCTGCTGAGTCAGCAGGTTCTTGCTTAGCTATGTATAGATTGTTTTAAGTTAGTTTACAAGACAGTAAGTTTTCATGGTCTTACCTCTCCTTTCCCCAAACTCCTGTTTTCCCATTCCTGTACCAAATAATCTCATTTATTTTACCCTTTTGTTTTCTCTGCTCTCATTCCTTAAAGCCTTCTTTTATTTCTGTCACAGGAACCCCCTTGCCCCTCCCCCTTCTAGATACTTGTCCTTTAAACACATTCTATTGTTTGGAAAGGCAGAGAATCTCGATCTGGATACTAACATAATTAATACTGATGCTTTTACTGGCAACTACATGTAAGACTGTGATTGATGATATCAAACTTATAAATCTAGATTTCTATCAGTTTATTGACATCATAGCCTGATTTTGTTGAATGCATTTGGTCATGTCTTTTTTTAGGTAGTAAGTGTTGTGATTGTTGTTCAATTTACTAATTGTCAATTGTGAGTGTGTGTGTCTGTGTGTGTTCAATTTTTGCCACTCTTTATGTAATCTATACATAAATCAATTGTCGTAAGTATGGCTCAGAGATTTTTCTCTCACTCTTTAGCTTTCTGTTTAGTTTTTGATATTTATTTTTGTCTATAGAAGATTCTTATTTTCATGTAAACCTATATATCAATTCTTGTATATGTTTCTTGTGCTATTATAATACTTTTCAAAAACTTATGGCCCATACATAAGTCTTGAAGTATTTTATGTTAGCATTATTAGTGTTTTAAAATAGAGACTTTGATTTCTGTGTGTGTGTGCTCAAGCATGTATGTGAACTCTGGTGACTGATTAGAAGGGGACATTCAGGTTTTCCTACACCTTTGGATGAAAAGCCTAACTATTCCAAGAGCATGTTTTGATTACCTTTGTCCATAAAATACCCATCTTTGTGCCAGGGCTATCCCACTGTACCATAGTTCTAGTTGGGCAGTGTGGCACCTCTAGTAGTTTTCTTTCTGCAAGTACTATTTACATTGTTTACAGTATTTTGTATTTTCATTAAAAATTAGGATTATTTTCTAATTTGAAATTTTTCATTGGAAGTTTTGGACAAAGATTGCATTCAAACTATTTGTGATGGCTTTCTCGTAATACAACATTAATTCTGGTAATTCAGGAACATTGAATTCTGTTCACTGGTTAGTGTTTCCTTCCATTTCCCTTCCTAATATCTTAAAGTTTACATACTTGAGGTCTTCTACTTCCTTCATTAGTTTTATACCTAGATATTTTAAGGATTATGTGAATTGGATATTTTTCCTGATTTTTTTCTCACTGTTAATATGTATGAAGGCTACTGATCTCTATATTTCCATTATGCAACATGCTATTCTACTGAAAGAACTAATATCCAGAAGTCAAAAAAATGAACACTTGGAAAACTTATATTACATCAAATTTGGAAATCTAGCAGAAATTATTAAATGCATATAACATATCAATAAATAAATACACTCATGACAAGAATATAACTGAGGTAGTAATTAACTCTTCCTACAAATAAAAGTTCAATGATAGATAAATTTACTGCTGAATTCTATCAGACTGCCAAGAATTTCTTACTGTTGTTTAACCTGTTCCACAAAGTAGAATGGAAACTATTAAAATGATTCTGTGAAGGCAGTATGACTAATACTCAAAGCAAAAGTGACCAACAAAGATTCTAAACCAATCTTCCTGATGGTCAAAGACACATAATCCCTCAAGAAAATACTTGCCAGTTTCAAGGTTTCATTAAAAAAAAAAAAAAAAAAAAAAGGATATATCATGACCAATTTAATCTCATCGTAGGAATGCAAGGGTAAATGTATACAAAATAAATGAATTTAATAGTACACAAAAATTAATGAAATTAAATACAGATTTTATATGATTATCACAATGGATGTAAAAAAGAGAACCACGATGAGCTCATTATAACTACATGATAAAATCCTTGAAGAAATTAGGAATAGATGATAGATGAATTATATTCTGACATAATTAAATATGTTTGTGGCAAACCTGTAGCCATGATACTGAATACAGAAAACCTCAGAAATCTTTCTCTTATATCTGGGATGAGATGATGGTACCCATTCTCTTTACTTTTTATTAAATATAGCTTTTTAAATCTAGGCTGGAGAAATAATAGAAATAATAAGCCAATTCAAATTATTATGAATAAAATAAATAGAAAAAAGTTAAACTGATTGCAAATGATCTGATTCCATACTTAAAAGAAACCAAAGACCATAACACACACACACACACACACACGAATGCACACACAATTTTTAAAATAGCCAGATTATGTGTTCCTATCTCCCCCACCCATCTAAAGCATGCTTCACCTCACACTTGTCAGAAGGCCTGACATACAAGAAGCTTCAGAGGAATGAAACAAATTAAAGTCACTCCATGATGTTATGTGTGGGCATTTCTACTTCTTATGAACTAGTTCTCATTAATATTCTGATTTGTTTGATAGCACCCTCATTTAAACTTCAGGACACATCAAATTCCACTAGGGCTTTTGCACTTCAATTCAGTTTTTCTTTCTCTTTTCTACATTTGTGTATGTACATGCATTTATTCGCACATGTGTGCATGTGTGCAGAGTGGAAAGTTCTGTGTGTACATGTATACAGATATGTAGAGTTAGAGGAGGGTGTCAAGTCTCCTTCCATGTCTCTTTTTACCTTTTTCACAGAGCTGGCCTCTTTTTGGAGCTGAAGCTGTACTGGCAACCAGCAAGTCCACATAAATTTCCTTCCATGTGCTGTGCTTAAAGGTGTGAGAATGATTGCCATGCCCAGTATTTTATAAGGGTGCTAAGTATTCAGACGTATACTTGTTCAGGAAGCCTTCTGCCCAGGTCACTTTTATTCTTACCAGGTTTCAACAAACTCCAAAGATAAGTCAATCGTTTGTGCCAGCACTCTCATCCATAATGACACTCTAAGTAAAATAAATCTCTACAAATATTGGATTGATAGATATGCATTTCCCTATTAACTTTTGCATGCTTTATGCAATTTTCATCTGTATGAGAAAATTATAGGAAAGTTAATAGAATAAATAATGAAAGGGGAACAAAGTCCTACAGTTATGCTAATCCATGAGACTCCAATGCTGCAGTTATACTTTAAAATTTTGGTTCATATTGTTAAGAGAAACAATGCAAAATTTCTGGTCCTAATCAGAAAAGCATTTCTTGGCTGCTGGAGTGTTAAATTCTTTCAAGCATTATGAAATGTCTGTTTTGTGATACAGGAGCCAGGGGCACACCAGTCTAATTATGTCATTGGTTTCTATCCAAGATTGACTTATTTTTACAACACATTCTTGTGTTGATTAGCCTGCTAAATCAAGAGTTTTTTAAAAACAAACTGTATTTCCTTAGTTTTTCCCAGAGTCACAGTTAAAGAAAAAAAGTACTTAAAGCTATAAAACATAGAATAAGAATCAGGGATTGAGTTTCCAGTTAAAACAAATGGAATTTTATTTAAAATTAGCAAAATGATTTAAATTAACAAAATAAATCATTGTATGTGGAAAGGTCCCATTTTGATATGACAATTTTATCTTACTGGGAAAACATGGGAATAGCTGAAAAAAAAAAAAAAAAAAAAGAACAAACCTGCTGGTGTTATGTCATAGGTGACTTTCTTTAGTCCCAGCTTCTGAGCATCAAGTTATTTTAGCGTTATTGATCTTTAGAATCGGTTATGTGTCTGTTGCTTTGTCAAAACACCATGACACGAAAAAAGAACTTACTGAGTAGTTTATGTTAGATCATGGTTCCAGAGGAGTAGAAAACCAGGACAACATGGTAACAAGAATAAGATGGTTGGTAACATTGCATTGATGCACAGCAATGAGAGAGAGGGGGTGCAGAGATAGAGAGAGAAAGAAACAAGTAAAGAGAGAGTGACAGAGAAAGAGTGTGTGAGAGAGAGAGGGGGGAGTGGGAGGAAAAAGGGAGGGAGAGAGAGGAAAGAAAGAGAGAGAGAATTTTTAATCTTAGCCATTCAGACTGGAGTGAGATGGTATCTCAGGGTTGTTTTGATTTGCATTTCCCTGATGATTAAGGATGTTGAACATTTTTTCAGGTGTTTCTTAGCCATTCAGTATTCCTCATTGAGAATTCTTTGTTTTAGCTCCGTACCCCATTTTTAATGGGGTTGTTTGAATTTCTGGAGTCCAGCGTCCTGAGCTCTTTGTATATATTGGATATTAGTCCTCTATCAGATTTAGCATTGGTAAAAATCCTTTCCTAATCTGTAGGTGGCCTTTTTGTCTTGTTGACAGTATTTGTTTTTGCCTTACAGAAGCTTTGCAATTTTATGAGGTCCCATTTGTCAGTTCTTGATTTTACAGCACAAGCCATTGCTGTTCTGTTTAGAAGTTTTTTCCCTGTGCCCATATCTTCATATTGTATTTAGAATCATGTGGTTAAGCACGAAGCCTCTCAACACTGCTACAAAGCAGAAACAATGGTGTCACATGCCAACTAAACTGTCTGCAGGGAGAGACCACCCATCCTTTAAAGTAACCATGGTGCTTATCAGAGTCCCAGAGACACTGAACAAGTCCATGGGACAGAACAGCTAGGGCTGGTAGAAAACTGGCTTATTTATTAACCCAGTTTATTCACCTGAGAAATAACTAATGACGTTTTGAGTTAGGAGTAGAAAGGGCTTCCTAGAATACTGGAAAATAAAGTAAACGAAAAATTTTAAATGTTAATTATATATATGTACATAAATGCTACATGTATTATGTATATAATGCTAAATATAAGTAAAGTATAATATATAACTTTTTTACCTTAATTCATTTGTATATATCTTTATAAATATATAATATTTTATAAAATATATGTATCTTAGTGCCATGAATGTATCAGCATCTATTAAAACATAAATAAACCGGAATTTCAATGTTAAGTCTCAGGGAAAATTTTTCAGACTATACAAAAAAGAAATTATATATAAAAAAGTCTTCTGTATATTTTGGGGGAGTTTTGAATATGAAATCAGAAAAATTAAGTTAGCTCAGAATGCAGAGTTGAGAACTAACCATATTTACAGATACAGAAACCAAGACTCTTTCTCGTACAATTATTTTAAATACTGGTGCTATGTATGTATTAGCTATGAACAGAAAGAACACTAAGCACAGTGGGACTTGTTTTTCTTAAATTTAATAAAAATCATTTTGTTGGTGAGGAAGGTACATGAAGCTAAGGGAAACTTGTGCCCTGTACGCAGCATACTGATTCCTTGGATGGGGTTATTTTTTAACCAGGAATAGAGTTATGTCAGAAAGGTTTCATTACATCTGCATAAATAACTCTTAAAACTTTCAATAGAAACAGAATTAGCGGACTAAGTTTAATAATACTGAAATGGAAAGAAAAAGGAACTGTATTAGCTCATTGTTCATAGGAAAACTACAATATCTTATATTTTAAAATGTTAACATTTCCTTCCAGAATTGCATACGGCAATCAACACAGATATGAGATCTGGAAGTCTGTCTCTTCTTTACCCAATCACTCTCGCACCAATATTTTTTCGTGCTTTTGGTATCATGATCATTTAATTGAATGCTTAGTATATATCATATACTAAGAATATATCAAATGACCTATTCATTCAATTATTTAACTATTAAAATCACCCAATAAATTTTGTAGTTTTAACTACAACTCTTCAAAAAAAAAAAAAAATCAACAGGTCCAAGCTCACTGAAACATGGCCAATCTAGGATCTGAACACGGGTAGCTTGTCCCCAGATTCCACTACATTGATAAGTTATTTGCCCATTACTTAACAGCTTCTAATTCACTCAGAAACAGTGCAGCACATAATACGACTTGCATGTGTAACCAGATAGAAAGTTTTAATACTGTCACTCAAAAGAAGGTATAGCTAAGCGTCTTTTATGAACTTGCTTTCCTGAGAGAAAGAGTAACTGCACAAAATACTACGTCTCCATTAGACAATGATCAAACATGGATACTGAGATACGCCTCATAGCAGACCCAGATTTAGTTAATCACCCACACCAAGTGGTTCAAAACAACCTATAGCTCCAGTTACAGGGGCTCTGATACCATTTTATAACTTTCTTGGTACCTGTATATACATGATACCTTATATACACTCATGAACACATAAAATCATATAACACATAGATTTCTTTTTAAAATGAATAAACACGTGCTTCTATATAACCAGTTTCATTGCCAGGCATTTTGTGGACAGCAATGTGTGTTTGGAAGGAATGGGGCATTTCAGACTTCTAGCTCAGGCTTCCATTTATTTAAAATATTCTTCCACATTGTGGCATATATCCACCTACCATCTTTGCACACAATCTCCTTTCCCTTCAGTGATGATTACGTTATTCCCCCATTCTCCCATTTCTGGGCAAATATACATGTGTACACACCTGTATAAATTGTTCTCAAACATACAATCACACAAAGGCAAGAACTGCTGCATTACTACTTAAAATGGCTAAAGTATTTTCGATTCCTAATTGTGAGTTTATATTGTCTCATGCAGATTTCCATGCTTGCTTTTTAGCTGTCATTTTGTTCAGTTCTGAGGGTTCTGTTTACTCTATAATTGCTGGTACATCTGTTGCTCAAGAATCTAAATTTTCTGTTTTGCTTTACACACTCTTACTCAAAAATACCCATCAATACTCATAAATAAGCTCAGCTTGTTCACATCTGGGATCAAAATGAAACAATGTGAATCTCTCTCTCTCTCTCTCTCTCTCTCTCTCTCTCTCCTTTCTCTGTGTGTCTTTTTGCGTGTGTCTGTATGTGTGTCTCTGTGTGGGAGAGTGTGTGTGTTTGTATGTGTGCATTTGTGTGTTTTTAAGTGCATGTGTATGTCTGGATACATGGGTCTCTGTGTGTACATGTGAATCTCTGTGTGTGACTGCACATTTTCAGTGTGTGTGTTTCCAAATGTTTCTGGGTCTTTAACCACCTACTAAACTTTTTCATGGGTTCTCTCTGTTGTACCTGACTTCTCTAAAGCCTGGCTCTAGCACTGTCAACATTGCCTTTATCTCCATAACTCCATTTTTATTAGTTATTTCCTCACACCTGAAGCAGTCTTGACTTTTCATTCCTGTGTGATAGATTTTTGCCAGTTGAATTTACTCTTCTGCTATTGTGTTTTGGCAATGTGTATTATTGAAGGGTTTTAAATCTGTTTTTCATCCACATTTTTTTTAAACATTATTCCCTGGTATTTTTACTCCAACTTTTAACCTGCTTCTGCTGTGATCACTTACTTCCAGAAGGTCATACTATGTGCTGAAAGTCGAGCTCTACAGTTTTATTAACCCAGGGAATGAAAGATGTCTTTCTGTTTCCAAACTACTTACAGGTTATGATGTTCTGCTTCCTTGGCCCTCTCTGTGCATCTCTCTGATGATCCTAGCTCCAGACACATTCCCTACTCTCTTCCCTAAGTGTCTTTGAACATATAATTTTGGTAAGATAATTGAATGATTAACATTCTTTTAGAATATTGTTAGAGTTTAACATTAGTCAAGGGGTTGATAGCGTGTGACACTGATTAGAGTTTTAATTTGCATTCTTTAGAAAAAAAAAACACTTACTTAACAATTGTAGGTGGGATATGTAAATTTTTCTCTTTTCAATATATTTTATAACTAGTTGCCCATCTTTTATTGGGCTGTTTGCAAAAGCATTTTATTTATGCTCTGAAAGTTTCTACTTGACAGAGATGTAAATATTTCTACTCAAATTGGTCAATTCCTTTTCCTTTTTTTTTTTTTATTTTATTTAATTTATTTTTACACTCCAGATTTTATTTCCCTCCTGGTCCACTCTCTGACTGTTCCCCATATCATACCTCCTCCCTGCAACACCCCTGTCCCCCCCAGCCTCCACCCCAAATCCTACCTCACCTCTAAAGTCCCTACGGTCTCCAGTCTCCTGAGTGTTAGGTGCATCTTTTCTATCTAAACCCAGACCCAGGAGACCTCTGCTGTATATATGTTGGGGGCCTCATATCAGCTAGTGTGTGCTGCCTGGTTTGTGGTTTAGTGTCTGAGAGATCTCAGGGATCCAGGCTAATTGAGATTGCTTGTCTTCCTACAGGGCCCTCCTCTGCCTCCTCAGCTTTCTCCAAACTTTCCCTAACTCAGCCACAGGGTTCAGCAGCTTTTGTCCATTTCAGGTGCAAAAATCTACATCTGACTCTTTCAGCTGTTTGTTGGGTCTTCCAGAGTGTGGTCATGCTAGGTCCCTTTCTGTGAGCGCTCCATAGCCTAAGTAATAGTGTCAGGCCTTGGGATCTCCCCTTGAGTTGGATCCCACTTTGGGCCTGTGCTGGACCTTCTTTTCCTCAGGCTCCTCTCCATTTCCATCCCTGTAGTTTTTTTTCAGGCAGGAGCAATTATGGGTGAGGTTTTTGACTGTGGAATGGCAACCCCCTCCCTCACTTGATGCCTTGTCTTTCTGATGGAGGCGGGCTGTACAAGTTCCCTTTCCCCTTCGAGTCTTGAGAGTCTCTCACCCCCAGGTCTTCAGTTTTCAAATTTTATTTTGAAATGTTGAAGTTTTATTTGTGAGGAAATGAATTCCAACTTTTCAGGAAGCTGGATATAAGTTTATTCTTATCACACCTTGCAAAATTAGTTTCCTATAGTTTATTTGGAGATTTTTAGGATGTTGCAGATATATTTTGTCTATGATGCATCACAGCTTGCTTTCTGTGGTCAGCACAGATTTGTTGCACTTCATTTGCATCCAGAACTTAAGACACATTTTTTTCTTTCTAAGTTTTGAATTTCTGAACCACCAACCATTGCATGTATTTACTGAGTGCATTGACAGTTTGTTTTGTTACATTGGAAGGCCATGGAATCTTTTGGAATTAGGAACTAGTTGAAACAAAAGGTTACTGAGTGTTCTCACTAAAGCCTTTCCTCCTTCTCTTTATGTCCTGGTGTCTACAAGTGAGTGACCTCTGCCAGGTGTTCCTAGTCCCTTAGTGTTGTGCAGATGTGCAGGAGTTGCTCAACCACTGTGTGAAAACTCTGAAAGTAGACACAAGTAAATCTCTCTGTGTCAGTTTCTGTTCTAAAATATTTTACAATAGAGACAGAAAACTGAGCAACAATCTCAATTATTCATTTCAGGTAGTGCAAGTCTTCCAATATGTGTCTCTTTCAAGTTTTTTTTTTTTTCTTTTTAATTCTAGGTTTTGAGACTTTCACATAGACTTTGAAAGACTTGTCTCTTTCTAGAAGAAGAACACAGCTAGGATTTATGAGACTGAGTTGAATCTTGAGATCAAATAGGAGAGCACTGACATCTAATCACGGGGATTGTTTAGTTGTGTTAGCTTGGATTAGTTCTCCACTAATGCTCATCTGCTTTAGTTTCTTTACACATAGTTTTCTTTTGTCGAGGTGAATAGCCATTTCATACTATATAAGTTAGGGTTTTACTGCTGTGAACAGACACCATATCCAAGAAAGGTCTTATAAAAAACAACATTTAATTGGGGATGGCTTACAGTTCAGAGGTTCAGTCCATTATCATCAAGGTGGGACCATGGCAGCATCCAGGCAGGCATAGTGCAGGAGGAGCTGAGAGTTCTTTGTCTTCATCCAAAGGCAGCTAGTGGAAGACTGACTTCCCAGGTGACTAGGGTGAGGGTCTTAAGTCCACACCCACAGTGACACACCTATTCCAACCAGGTCATACCTATTCCATCAAGGCCACACCTCCAAATGGTGCTACTCCCTGGTCCAAGAATATACAAACCATGACACATACCTCTTACAACAAATATTCCTGACTATTTTATGTATTATAAATCAGTGCAACATCCTAATTCTTATTGCTGTTCTACAAGGATAAGTTTTTATTGACTAATGATGTTATTCCCTCTGATTTTACTAAATTTTCTTACACTGAATTTTATATCTTCATTTTGTCCCTATTCATACACACATGAGAATGCTATTTTTTCTGCTGTCGTGTCATTTGTATTTCTCAATGCACTATTTATAATTTTTGAAAACATGAATTCATGTAGACTTCATCAAATGACTTTTTACAATATTTTATTACATTGATTTATTTTATTAATTATTTAAATTTGTGCATGTCACAAATATTCTTGTGATTCATTGATAAAGATACCCAACACTGACACTGATGATCTGAGTTATAGCCTTAGAACTCTCCAGCTAAATTAAAAGAACAACTCCCAAAAGTTGTCCTCTGACTTTCAAATGTGTGCTACTAAAATTATATTTTTTAAAACGTACACTTTATTCAACAATTTTATTACTCATTTAGTTTTTGAGATTATAATACAGTTATTTAATTTCCTTCTTCTCTTTCCATTTCAGTCCCTCCCATATATTGCTTGTTGCTTTGTGTCACATCCATGACCTCATTTTTCATCAACTGTTATTACATATGTATGTGTACATATATACTTACAAATAGTCCTAATTACAACCGGCTAAGTCTGTATAGGGTAACTTGTATGCATGTTTTAAGGACTAACCATATGATATTGAATAACCAATTGGTTTATTCTTAAGTAGGAATTGCTATTTCTACCACTCTCAGAATCCCTTAGTTACCTGTAGTTCTTTGTGTAGAGTTGAGACATCATGGTTTATACCCTATCAAGTTAAGCATGTTCATTGTTGCCATCCTTGTTTATGAAGTCAAATTTGTGAAACTTTAGGACTGTAGCTTCTGAAATTACTACCAGACATGATCTCACAGCAAACTACCTGATCCTTTTGTGTTTTATTCCAGCAGGAGTCTGTATGCTGCAATGTTCCCTGAGCCTTAGGATCTGGGATTATTTTGTAGTTGTATCTTTGGAATTGGGCTCCATGACTCTGTGCTTTGATTGTTTGTAATTTTTTGTAGTACAATTTTGTCCATAATAATTTTCTCTTACAAAGAAAAATTTCCTTGTAAGTAGTGAGGACCTGTATTTATCTGTGTATAACAAATATTTAGAATGTTGTTAGGGATTGTGCTGATTTAGTAAATTGGTGTTTGTTGGTTCTCCCCCAAAATCTCATGGCTTCACTAACCCTGGGAAGTTGGCATGGTTTCTATCCTATTGAGTGTTTGTAAAGTCCAAGAAGAGAGCTGCTGGTTTAATAAAGTGTGGTTGTAGGTTCCAATTCCTGTATATTTCCAGAATCACATGTGATTTCAATGTTGTTGAGCCTGTTTTAACTTCAATTAGAGATCTGTTGGTTACTTCTAATTATGTGTGCTGCTACCATATCATTATGTCTATCACAGCAAGCTGGCTTATGTTGTGTTTCACAGTCATGGTAGCTGAAAAGGATACATGAGTGTTTTCCTTTGGGTATCATGAGTAATGATCCTCATGGAGGAGGCACTAGGGCTAGTGTTGGCTCAGAGGTCTCTGGGCCTTGTCTCTTTAGCAGATAATGTCTTTAACTTACCTTCCACATCTGGAAGATATGGGGCAACCAAGGGAAATAGCAATTGTCTGTAATGCTTTGCAAGTCTCTTAGACAATACGGACCAACTCAAAAGATGGTTCTTCATGCTTCCCATTCTGGATTCTTATTTGCTATGCAGGGTATTAAAGTAATTACTGTGTGGTTTTATATGTGTTAAGATAATGTAAGCTGGGCAGATGGTAGTACATGCCTTAAATCCCAGCACTTGAGAGGCAGAATTAGGTGGATTTCTGAGTTCGAAGCCAGCCTGGTCTACAGAGTGAGTTCCAGGACAGGACAGCCAGAGGTATGAGAAACCCTGTCTCAAAAAAAAAAAAACAAAAAACAAAAAACAAAAAACAAGAAAGAAAGAAAGAAAGAAAGAAAGAAAGAAAGAAAGAAAGAAAGAAAGAAAGAAAGAAAGAAAGAAGAAAAGATAACATCAGTAAATATTGGTTTTGTTCTTAGTCTTAGTTTCTTTATACCTGTTTTGTTCTGCACTTTGATATTCAAATTATTTATCTATAAAGATACATACATAGAAGTATGGATGTGGTATCCCACTCTATACTAAGACTATTGAGAAATGAGAGCTCAAACAAATGTGTACTGTAACTTATATTTCAAGGAAAACCATAAATATTACTTTCATGCCATTGGAAAGGCATAAGAGTCAAAATATTGTAAGATGTAAATAAGCCAACTTTGATATTTTCCTGTATGGACAGGTGTTGTTGTTTATTACCACATTGGCCGTGATATGAACAGCTATATTCTCAAGGATTCTTATACTCAAGTTGAACATTTAACAGTCTCATTACAGAGACACTTAACCTTCAGATGGCTTGTTAACTATAAAGTATGTAAGGAGAAGGACAAAATAGTAAATACAGGTGTGTATATGATAGTTATTTTCTGTTTCTCTCAGTTTAAATGTTTCAGAATATCCATGCAAAATTATGAAAATATAGCAGCAGTTCCTACCTCAGACTTGTTATCAGCACTAATAACACTGATCTATATAAAAATTTATAAATATGTTTGTATATTATTTCTATCTAATAAATATTAAGTAAATTAAAGGGACTCTTGGAGCAGTAAGAGCAATAGGAGATTTTTCATAGGTTTATCATGTAACTATTTCCATGACTTCTGATAACATCATTCACAGTAACAATGTTTAATCAAATACACAATACTTAGATTAGGTAGGACAACTCTTCCTTTGAGATACTATATTGTGCTTGTATCCTTTGTTTAACGTTGTCATGCTTGGACAAAGATGTGTTTTAATCCACTTTAAGACCTTTTCTTTAATGAGGTTTCTCTAGAGCATTTTGATTGCAGTTGAAATAATCTTTTCATAATCTTACAAGTTATCCTACTGTTTATATTGAAGGAAGAGGGCTGTATGCTAAGTATTTCTTCCTTTCTCCTTCTATACTGTAATATTTCTTAACCTAAGTAAAATGAGAGAAATATAATATTGGACAATGAAGCAAACGACAACCTTAAAAAGTGGACAATTTTATAATGTGGTAGTACCTAACCTAAATGTTTACACATCAGTATCAATGTGGAGTTTTCTAAATCTTTACAGTTTAAAAAAATGTCTCAGAGTTTTAGAGATCTAGTTTCACTATATATCTGACAATGCAATGAACTACTACATTATTCTGTTCACTTTTATACTGACAGTCCTGCTTCTTTCCTGGATGTAAAGATATATTCTATAATAAAAACTGGCTGATAATAGTATTAATGTGGATGAAATGCCCTCAAACACAATTCCAATCATAATCCCCACTATTTAATTTTTCCTTTCTCTGAGATTTGGTTGGAAAGAAATTTGATTTTTCCTGAAGATGGGTATATTAATATTTAATAAAAAACAAAATCCAATGACAGTGTTAGTAAAAAATAAGATATGTACATAAAGCCTTTTCATATTTGAATAAGATGAATGAGTTGAGTAGCATTAACTCCTAGGTCTGAAATATGATATGTGAAAAAAATTCCATCAGAAGCAAATGTCTGCTTATTGAATGAAAGATATTGAATGGATATGTGTTATAAAAACAGCTTTTTATATATTTTTATAAAGATCTTTCTTTCAGATGGAGGGATAGCAATACTATTATCAATAATCTATAATTTCAAAAACTAATATGCTAGGAGTTGTCATTGCATATCTACCCATGTGGTAGAAACTTTTGTTCTTTATTCTATTACCTTCTGAATTCTTCAATATGCTAATTGTATCATTCTTTTTTATTCTGAGTTGGACACATCCAGTCATATTGTTGTAAATTCTTAGGTGTAGTTCTTAAACCCAACTGAGGTGCATAGAAGTCATCTACTGATAGTTCTTTCTTGATCTTTAATGATAAAAAGGTTTAATGAATCAGTATAATATACCATAGTTCATAGCTACAACATGAACTATGGTTTACTATACTGATTCATTAAACACAACATTTCCACATTTTTACCTTAAAAAGTTATATTTACCTGATCTTGCCCCCTTTCCCCCTCCCCTGTTTTCTTCCTCCTAAGTCCCTCTCACCCTCTACCTTTTGTGATATTTTGTTTTCCCTTCTCAGAAGGGAAGACACATCCACATTTTGGTCTTCCTTCTTCTTGAGCTTCTTATGGTCTGAGAATTATATTTTTGATAATCCAAGCTTTTGGGCTAAAATCTACTTACCAGTAAGTGCATAACATGTGTGTTCGTTTGTGATTTGGTTACCTCTCTCAGGATGGTATTTTCTAGTTCCACCCATTTGCCTAAGATTTTCATAGCTTTTCATAGTTTTTGATAGCCACGTAGTACCCAATTGTGTAAATGCACCGTTTTTGGCTGCTACAAACATATTGGAGCATATGTTCTTGTTATATGTTGGAGCATCTTTTGGGTATATGCCCAGGAGTGATATAGCTGGGTCCTGAGGTAGTACTATGCCCAATTTTCTGAGGAAATGAGCCCTTGGTCCTCTGAAAGCTAGATTCCCCAGTGTAGGGGAATGCCATGGCAGTGAGGTGGGAATGGGAGGGTGGAAGGGAGAGCTTCCTCATAGAAGGTGGCATAGGTAGAGTAGGAGAGGGAGGTTCCAAAGGAGAAACCAGGAAAGGGGATGACATTTGAAATATAAATACATAAAATATCCAATAAAAAACAAGTTTTATTTATAGATACAGGAAAAAATATTTTGGCTTAGGTAAGATTTTTCTGATTGTAACTTTACTGTCTGAGAAGATACATGGGTTTCAAGATATCTTCGGCCAAAAAGACACATAAAATATATTAAAGTATTTTCATCATTTGTATACATTTATTTACTTGACTGTATATTGGCACGTGTTAAAAAAGTGCATAGAGGTGAGAATACAGCTTTCAAGAGTCAATTCTCACCTTCTACATGTGGATTCCAAGAATCAAACTCAGGATTAATATCATAGGACTAAGACAATAGGCCTATACATGTGGAACCATCTTGTACACACAGAAAAATACTATTGAAAAGCCAAGACCTGCTATGATTTACAACATTTTTTTCATAATTCATCAACTACAAGTGAAGTCTTTGAAACCAATACATAGAAATAAATGATGACAAAGTCACCAGGAATCCAGAGGAAGAACAGTAAAAAATAAAATATAATAAAATAAAATGATAATCTAATCTCTGAATTCAAGAAGCATCCATTACCATTTTATAAAATTTAACCATGAAACATGTTCATACTTCATACTAATTATAAGAATGTACATAGAGAAAAACATCTCAATCTTACCAATAATGTATCTCAACAGAGAGTTCAAATAACATTATAGATATTTGCATTCTTTACATTAGTGTGTGTGTGTGTGTGTGTGTGTGTGTGTGTGT
Source organism: Mus pahari (assembly GCF_900095145.1). Taxonomy (NCBI): domain Eukaryota; kingdom Metazoa; phylum Chordata; class Mammalia; order Rodentia; family Muridae; genus Mus; species Mus pahari. The sequence continues at coordinate 162,389,214 of NC_034590.1, read as the reverse complement.
ACTGTTTTGTGTGCTCTGTGTGTATGTTCTCTGGGTGTTCTGCCTATATGCTAGTATGTGTACACATGCACTCACATGCTGTATGTTCATCTATTCCATTGCACCTTGAAACTAAAGGAAAAGTGTATGGAGTCAGTTCTCTTCTTTTTCTTGTGGCCCAGTTATCTCACAGGTTGCTAGGTTTGTTGGGTGATTGTTTTCATGAAAGAGCCACCTTTTCCTACCTGGTTCTTTTTTAAAGTAGAGAATATTCTGTATTTCTCACTCTTACAGAGAAGGATTATTGCCAATTTCTTGTTTTTTTTAGTAACGTGCACACTATTTCCTAATCCCTGTATAATCACTATGTCCATTTAGGGGATCATTAATATTCTAGAGCACTTGATGAACTTTTATTCTTTATCACATCTTGTTTCAGTTACACTGTTCAGTAAAGCATCTTCCACACATTCTTTGTGCACCCTTACCACTTCATATAATTCTTCAGACACCATGGCATGAAAGACAGAAGCGTAGGTACCAAAGCTGCAATCGTTCAGTTGCAGTTCTGTAGCTTCCAATGTCCAGCTGCTCATCATTCTGTGCTGTGTGTAGTCTCTTTGTTCTTTGGGTACCACAACTTAAAAAATGAGTATAATATTATAGTATGCACAAAATATGAGAATACAAAACTTTATGTGAAAAGAATTAATGCATAATAACATGTAGAATAGTAACCCAAATTGAGTATTTGCAAATATTTCAGGTTTTATTCATACTATTAATACAATTGCATTTATTATACCTAAAAGCCTTAAGGGCTAAGGTGATTTGTACTTACTAAATTTTTCTTCATTGCCAAAGTGGACTTGGTACACAATGAGTTCTCAGTAAAATTTAGTTGAGTGGACTATATATATCTGGTAGTCATGGTGGAAGTACTCATAACTTAAAAAACAAAACAAAACAAAACAAAACCAACCAGTATCTCTAGGAATCTACTATGTGCTCAGGATAATTCTAATTTCATTGCATGAATAAAGTAAAATGTCATTTAAATGAAGTAATGTTTTCTAGACACACAAAAATGCTATAAAACCCCCCAGTACTTTCGTATACATCAAAGTTCACTTATCAATGGCACAAAAAGGGACCTTTAATATATCACTTGTTAGCCAGGTCTCCTGAGTAGAAACTCCAAAAATGCTGACTCTGGCTTTTGGCCTTGTTCCTTGTCTTGAACATCCTTAATGTGGTCTTCTAAAGTGAATCTTAAAGGAAGAAACAAAGTGTATATAAACAAAATTTTGCTTTGATATATAATGAGTATCATCGCTACAAATGTGAAGTGAGTATAATGTTTTTATGCCAATAATCTGTTTCAAACTCAAAACAGGATTATACCAAGGAGAAAAATGATTCAGAGAGTCTATCTTGGTGGCCATAAAATCTCACCACCTGTAAAGCAGACAATCTAAATATGTTCTTTGAAACAAGGGGAATTATAACACAACACAGATCAAAACTGCTGGCTACAGCTGTTTAAAAACTCCATTGACAAGAAGCTTGACTGTGTTCCTGTAAAGAAGAAAAATATTGGTTAATTTAAAACATATGCAACAAGGCATTCTGATTTACTAAAGCCATGCAGGGACACCTAAGCAAATGTTTCTTATAAGGCAATTGAAGGTTATAAGAAACTCAGATTAAACACTCACATCAGAGCTAATTGTATGGGACCATCACAACCATGTTAGATGAAAACATGCATCTTTCTTCCCAGACAGCCTTCTTGCCATGATGTTCTTATTTACTCCTCTTACTGTTATGGCACATAATTGACAAAGTCATTTCAAGAAGTAACCATTTATTGAGACTTGCAGTTCTCAGAGAGACATTCCATCATGGAAATGGCTATGTGGGTTCAGGAACAAGAGGCAGCAGGCCACACAGAATCCACATTCAGAAAGCAGAGTGATGAGTAAACATTTTTAGTTCATTTTCTACTCTTTTTTTTTTTCAGTCTGAAGGTTATGATAGATCTTCCTCCCACAATTATGTTAATCCTCAAAGTACTTCACATGCTTGCTCAGAGATTTGTCTACAGGGTGGCTCTACGTTCTACCATATTGTAATAGGTATCAACAATCACAGATGGGTCTAAATAGATTACTGACAGGAGAACCTCATACTCAATAGACTCTCAGTCTCCTCATTCTGCAATGTTTCCTTACATCTTTAGAGTATCTTCTGATCCACGTTAGGACATTGTTTAAAAAAAAAAAAAAGATTTGATGTTTTCATTCAATTGTCTAAATCTGAAACTTGATTGTTTTATGTTTAGCCTTATATTGCCACCTAAAGTACATTTGAAGATGGAGACATTGATATTTCAAAATATCAGTGACAGTACATTAAGTAGTGTAGGTATCAAAATATCACTAATCTACCTCTTGACTCACTGGGCATTTTTGAAGCCATGTGCCACTGAATTTAGATAAATAGATAGATAGATAGATAGATAGATAGATAGATAGATAGATAGATAGATAGATAAGATTTCATGAAGGAGCAATTGCAAAATCCCCAAATCCTATACTTCCATATTTTTTTCTCAAGCAAAGAAACAAAGTTAACTTGTGGCATATAAGCCATAGGTCCATCCATTCCTCCACAATCCATCTTGTGAGCGATGAATCAGAGATGACCATTAGTAAATGATTAGTACTTTCCATATTTCCCACACCATAACCATTGAGCAACCTTGCCATTCTCCTATTATTTTTGTTCTTGGTATGCTGGAAATAAGACTTATAAAGATAAAGACTATTTTGACACTAATACAGATTACCTGTAAGATCTGGGAAATAATACTATCTAATAAATCTGATGAGAAGACAAGTTGTTCTTTCACTATCCTAGCCCTGGAAATTATGCTAAATTGAAAAATGAGTTCTCACATGCATTAGTAGTAGCAGATCTCAAGAATTCATATATCAATAAATAGCTAATAATAGGCATTGTAGATGCCATCAAATAATCATAGCAGTTATTCTTCCTTAACAGGACTAGAGTACTTTGTGTACTACCACTGAGTAAATCATTACACTTGATGGCTTCTTGTTTCACTCTAAAAAGCAGTGACTATAAATAATGTATGCTGTGAGCTGTCACACAACTCATATCATTAGTAGAAGGAATATTTATAGAGCCCTAAGCAAACTCAGTATGACATAAAAATATGGACAAAACACAGATAATGTATGAGTAGAAATATTATCCGAAAAAGGTCAAGTCATTCAAAAAGGTAGAATATAATAATTATAGGTAGAAAAATAATTATAGGTAGACTATAATAATTGCCCTGATATTGTATAAGCAGTGCTTCAAATTACTAAAAAGAGTATGTGTTCATTTATATTTGCTTGGGAATTCTGGTGAGAAGACATTCCCTGTGCTTCAAAATTATAAATGGTAGCTCAGTTGTTTGGCTGATACCTGTCTGTTTATGTACAAATATAAATAATTAATTTTTCACATATTAATATTTCTGTGATGTGCTACCCAGGGTAAATTTCACTGGTTGTTCATAAAGGTCTAGAAACATCAGTATATTTAAGAAGAGAGAAGTGAAAAGCCAGAAGAACAAACTCACATCTTTACCTGTTTCTTTACTAGGTATTTGTTTTACCTTAGGGGCAGGTATCCCATCTATAGGTATTACATATTACAAGATTTTGTTTTGTTTTATTTTAGAATGATCTGAAACTGTGCCTGTATGTTACAGAATGCCAATCAACCAATCAACCAACCAACCAAAAACAAATGCATCTACTCAGTGGGGTTAGTTTTGAGGTTTACTTCTGTATCACTGATTTTAAAAGATAAGTAATGGACCTCACAAATAAATAATTTAAAGAAAAATTCTGAATAAGTTTTTTAAACTTGAGGAGTAGTGAATAAAAATATGAGTGTAGTTGAACATGGTGGCGTACACCTTTAATCCTTGCACTCAGGAGATGCATTTCTGGCAATTCAAGGTCTGCTGGGTCTACATCATTAGTTCCAGAACAGCCAGAGCTGTGGACTATAGAGACACCATCTCAACAACAGCCAAAATGAATTTAAATGAAGAACTCCCATTTGAGAAGTGATAGGGCCATGCAATAGAGTCAGAAGAAATACAGTGTTGTTTTTAAGTCATTTGGGGCAGCTGAATTTCATTTCCTGGGTCTGTGAGTGGGAAACGAAGTGCAAGTCCTCATGTTTTCATGAGAGTTCATGCAGGAAAAACCTCCTCATAAATATCTTAAAAGTTTGATTGTGACTGCAATGAAAACATGCACTAGAACAAAAATGTTGAAGAAATGACTAATCCTTTACTAATTAAAATCTAGTTTTAAGTTGTCTCTATGTCCAGTTAGATTAAGTTGACCCAAAGTCTTGAATACCAGCCCCTCGCTGTTTATCAGAGGCTGCTGGTTGAGTGCACAGGTAGGTTCTGTCTTTATTCACTTCTTTTTTGATGGGACAAGGAGGAAAGGACTTATTTGGTGTACACTTCCACATCACAGATCATCATCTAAAGAAGGCAGGAGAGGAATCTGGAGGAAACTGTAGCAGAAACCATAGAAACCAAAGAGGAATGCTTCTTACTGGCTTGCCCCGGAATGGCACTGCTCACAGTGAGGTGGGCACTCTCCCATCATTCCTCACAGTGAGCAGGGCACTCCCCCATCCATCATTGATTAAGACAATGACCCACAAACTTCCTATGGGACACTCTGATGGAGCCATTTTCTCAGTTAAGATTCCCTGCTTCCAGATATGACTGGATTTCTGTCAAGTTGATAAAAACACAACCAGCACAGACATTTCACCTGCCTCTCTGTTACATTTTATGTCTCATTCATCATACATATAATTTATGGCCATAATTTTTGTCTAATCCTTAAAACCTAGTGCTTTCTTTATTGATCTTTAATGTTGATGAGGCATTCTTTTCCTTTGCTATTGGTGAGTTACTTATCTGCTTTCTGTTAGAACTTGATGTTTCATCAACAATGATTTTTAATTCTTTACAGATTAAATTTCAATCTCATTGATGTTAGTATACTATTACTGTGGTCTGTTGGTGAGTTCATGTTTCTCTGATGTTTACTGTTCCTTCAAGTTCTGTCTGCTGTATTCATATTCAAAGAATCAATCAAATCCTCTAGGTTCTACTGATTGGTTTTGGGAAGGAAACATCTTTGCCAGTCTTTCTGACCTTTACTTTAGATATGCTGGCTCACAGTTTTTGGTTCCTATCTGAAAGTATTTTTTAAGACTGTATACTTTTTCTTGGTTTTGGACACCTGACCTGGTCCTAAAGAGAATCCTATCTCCCATGCACAGTCATAGCATGGCATCCATAAGTACTCAAGTTTGTGTGCTTTCTCCAAATCCTACAGAACTGACGTGGCTGTGTGAGACACCTTTGCCATCCATGGAATAAAGGGGTCTGGCCTAGGAGGACTAATGTATAAAGAAAATTTGTAATATTCATAGGTTATTAGGAGTTATCTGAAGGTAAATTATTCTAGAAAACTCAAGATTTTACTTTCTCATGCAACCGAATGAGTTAGAAGGGTTAATAGGGTTTATGGTCTCTTGATCTTGCCCTCAGCAAGTTCCAGCCTCTTAGATGTTGGAACATCTAAGATTCTTACAAATGCCATAGGCAGCAAACCACATTTACTGTCCTATGCAAATAAAAACATATTCTGTCTTAGTTTTTTTTTTTTTTCCAAAGCTGAGGACCAAACCCAGGGCCTTGTGCTTGCTAGGCAAGTGCTCTACCACTGAGCTAAATCCCCAACCCTTTCTGTCTTAGTTCTTAGACCCAAAGTATAAGATCCAGAGGCTAACAAGGCTTCCATGCTGCAAATGTTCCAAAGAAAATTCCTTTGTTCTTGAAACTTCTCAAAAACCACACAGGTTTCTTAGTTCAGAGCTTCCTTCCTTTCATCTTGCTTTAGGTTCACGTGGTTTTATCTTTTCTCTGTTTTTTATTCTTATTGCATGAGAATTTCATTAGATTTACAGCTGACTTTGTTATCATACATTTTGTTTTCTTTTTAAAATTTTTTAAATTTTATTTTATTTTTAATTTATTTTTTACATTCTATATTTCATTCCCCACCTCCCCCAATCCACTCTCCATCTGTTCCACGTCTCACACATCCTCCCCACCCCACCCTGTCTCCATGTGGATGTCCCAACCCTCCACCCCACCTGGCCTTTAAACTCCCTGAGGCCTCCAGTATCTTGATGGTTAGGTACATCATCTCTGAATGAATGAATGAAGACCTGGAAGTCCTCTACTGTATGTGTGTTGGGGGCCTCATATCAGCTGGTGTATGCTGTCTGTTTGTTGGTCCAGTGTTTGAGAGATCTCAGAGGTCTGGATTAATTGAGACTGATGGTCCTCCTACAGGATCACCCTTCTCTTCAGCCTTCCATAATTCAGCAACAGGGGTTAGATGCTTCTGTCCATTTGTTTTTATTAATGTATGTTTTATTATCATATATGTCTGTATAGCATATGCCTGACTGATTGGTTCCCACAGAAGAGCATATTGTTGGAATTGCTGTTATGGAGGATTGTGAGCCACCATGTGTGTTCTGGGAATAGAGGATGGATCTTCTGAAAAAAAAAATGCTCCTCACCACTAAACAACTCCTCAAACCCAACAATACCTCATATACGTATCTTTAGATTTTTTTTTTTTATATCTGCCTAAGATTCCTCTAACAAATGAACTCTGATGATTAATCATTGTCACTTCATTGTATTTGGAGTCATATAAGGACCTTAGCAGGTATTTCTAGATATGCTTAACTGAAGAAGGAATACTCATCCAAGATGTGCATGGTACCATGCCATGTGCCATATCCTTGACTGAAAAAGTAAGGGAAAGAGTGGTACATTGACATTATCTCTCTTGGTTTATTGGCCGCAGATATAATGGAACCAGCTACTTTATGTTCCAGACTCTCTGACTATAGCCATTCCTCTAACTATGCCTCACCCACCATCATAATTGCTGTGAGACCAAAGAATTAATGCTTTACTGAAACTGCCTTTGTCAAGTATGTTGTCACAGCAATGAGAAAAGTTATTACTTATCAAGCGAAGAATACTTTAATAATGCCTCAGTTGTTTCTTAATCCAATCAACTTGACAGCCACAGCAAAAGCTTAACAAATGCCACATAAATGAAAAAGGTTAAGTTTTCTGTTGGTTTTTAAGTCAAGTTAAAAGTACTAACATAGACTGCCAAAAGCTTTGAAATTAAGTAACAAATGTCTCAATAATTCATGAGTCAAAGAAAATACCATAGTTAAATCAGTGATTAATTTTAATTAGATGACAATTTTACCATGACAAACACAATGAAAAATTTCAATTATTGAGGAATATAGATTTAAAATCTATGAATAAAAGAAATGTTATTTCTTACCTGTTGCATTTCAAATGAAGACTGTTGAATTACACATTTAAGAATTAAGTGGGTTAAGGCTTGAAGAAATGGATCAGTAATTAAGATCATATAGTACTCTGCCACTTTCATAGAACTCACAGTACCCAGTTCAGAACAGCATATGATACCTCTTTCTTTTATGGTTATGCACACAAATATGCCATATATTTGCACACACACACACACACACACATTATTTTAAAATTACAAAAAGAATTATGTGAGCAGTAATATAGTAGAGTGGTTGAAAATTTTTGTGAACTTGATAACAGCCCTACTTTTGATCTCCAACATTAGTATTAGTATACACAGAGGTGGGGGGTGGGAGAAGTGATCATGAAGTAACAAATCCCCCCCCCAAATAATTACTGCCTAGTTTGGATTATTTCACTTATATGTGGAATCTTAAAAGTCAGGTTTATCCCAGTCTCATCCCCAGTTTGATGAAGACTGCAGACTCCCCTTCCTTTTTAATCCCATATATACAGTAAATCCCACAGATCTTTTCCACTGCCTTCCTCAAACACTCCATCCCCTTGTCTCCTTCTGCATTGTGCACTACCTGAAAACCAGCCAGATACACAGGTCGAGAAATAGCCATCTTCATCTGTCCTTTATTTCCCTTTGTTTCAGGAGCTGACTGCCACAGGCACTACCTGGGAACCTGCTAGGGAATCAAGTTGGCCATCTTCACTATCCTTCTCCAATTCCAATTCCCCACTCTTACTCCCAGACTTGTAGCAGACTGTAAGTCTTTAAAAGGGTCTACACAGTTCGTTGTGGCATATGCAGCCCGCCCCATACTTTGATCCCTTTCTGATGCATCTACTCAAGCCATTCACTGGTGTCAGTCCCTGCTTCCTAGAATCACTTCCTTTCAAGCATCACCAGCAGCAAACCTGGCAAGATTTCAGAAGCATTCCATAACGGGCAACCCACAGTTTCTGTAGAAGCAGAGAAGGAAACAGAAATCAAGGAAACACCCATGAAACACAAGACCAAATATATGCACCCAGAGTTACAATAATCCCAACCCAGTGTTAAAACAATATAAATAACAGTCAAAGCATTATGTTTTCACAAAATTTCGACAACATTACCAAAGTAGTCATTGAGAAATTAACTATAGCTGGAAGCACAAGACAAGAACTTTAACATTAACTATTATGAATATGCTCAAGGACCTTTATTAGGATATGAATGAATCAATTAATGAAATACATGAAAACAGAAACAGTAGAATAAAATGAAGAAAATATTTTAAGATATGAAAGTGGACATAGAATCAATAAAGAAAGCACTGGAAATAAAAAGGAAATTAAGAATTCGAACAGGAACTTCAGAGGCAAGCCTTACCAATAGAATACAACTGAAAGAAGAGATGATCTTAGGCACTGAAAAAAAGATAGAAGAATGGGATATTTAAATAAAGCAAAATATTAAAAGTAAAATAACCCAGGTACAAAACATCTAGAAAACCAGGTAAATTATGAAAAGACCAAATCTGTGAACAATAGGAATGGAGGGAAGAACAGAAACCCAGGTCAAAGGCAAGTAATATATTTTCAACAAAATAATAGGAGAAAACTTTCCTAACCTAAAAGAGTTGCCCATTCTCTGCAGTATATGTGTTAGGGGCCTCATATCAGTTGGTGTGTGCTACCTGATTGGTGGCTCATTGTCTGAGAGAGACCCAGGGTCAAGGTCATTTGGGACTGCTGGTCTTCCCATGGGGCTGGCCTCCTCACCCTGGAGAGACATGAGGCCCCAAGTGAGTGGAGAGGTCTGTTCAGGTAGGGATGGGGAATAGGAACATCCTTCTGTAGACAGGGGTTGGGGGAGGAGGTATGGGAAGAGGAGAGTTGGGGGGGGGGAGCAGGTGGAAGAGGAATGGAGACTATACTGTTAAAAAAAAAAAAGGATTAAAGAATAAATAAAAATAGGTACCTATCAAGGTACAAAACCATGCAGAATTATGGTGTTCTTTCCAAACCATGGAAACAAAAAGAGAACCTGGACATCAATCCTGCCATAAAATTCCTGACCTACAATCTGTCCTGCCTGCAAAATGTGCTGGGACAATGACAACAGAAATTTTGAGTGGCAAAGCACTGTCTACTTTAAATTGAGGTCCATGCCACAAGAGGGAGCCCATGCCTTACACTACTTGGAAGGCCAGAAACTGGAGACAGGGTATCCCATAGACCTAGGGTAGACCAAAACATTGGGAAGAAAAAAGAAAAAAGTAATTTTGAAATGATTCTTAATGATATTCTGCTATACTCATAGCTTGGTGCCTTGTCATCATCAGAGAGCCTTCTTCTCACAGCAGATGAAAACAGGAACAGATAGAGCCAGACATTATTTGGAGAGAAAGACTAAATTAATGGCCTCCATTGAGTCCCTCTGTTTAAAGATCACGGAATCCAGGGGAAGATAGAAACAAAAGAAAGCAGGAAGCAGAGGGATTGAGGATGCCAGGAGAACATGGCCCACTGAGTCAATTAAATCAGACACATGGGGTCACAAAAATTGAAATGGCAAATGCAAGGACTTTCTGGATCTGTACCAGATCCTTCCTGTATATGTTATAGCTATTAGCTCCACATTTTATGCGGTTTATAACTGTGTAAAGTTATATCTCTGACTCTTTTGTCTGCTCTTAGGACTCCTTTTCTCCTATTGCGTTGCCTTGTCCAGTCTCCATTGGGGGTTTTTGTCTGGTCTTAATGTATCTTGTGTTTTTCAGTTTGAATGTTGTTTCCTGGAGGCCTGCTCTTTTCTGAAGATGAAACAGAAGATGAATGGCTCTGGGTGAGGGGAAGGTTTTTGGAGGCATTGGAAAGATCATAAGAAAGGGAAACCATAGTGTGGTTTTATTGTGTGACAAGAGAGTCTATTTTCAATAAAAAAAAATATTAGTGCATTAAAAATAACCCAATTCATCACATAACTCAAAAGGACAATTTTCAGCTTAGTGTGGAAACACTAAAATATATCAGGATCGCTAAAATAATCCTAACTAATAAAAGAATTACTGAATATATTTCCAGCCCAGATCTTAAATTGTACTACGTAGCTATAATAATAAAATTAACATGTTGATCAATGGATTTGAAATTAAAGACCCAGACATAAGCCTGAGATATGCATGGTAAAAAAAAAAAAAAGAAGCATTTTCAGAAGATATTTTTATTAGAATCCACCTAGACCCATACCTAGGAACATGCAGAGAACTCAGTGCCAAATAGAATGAAATCCTGAACATAGGCTACTGGTGGGTTCATATTGTCGTTCTTCCTATGGGACTGCAAACCCTTCAGCTCCTTGGGTCCTTTTTCTACCTCTTCCGTTGGGAACCCTGTGATAGGAGGTTTCCTGGGGAAACCAGGAAGGGAAATAACATTTGGAATATAAATAAAGAAAATATCTAAAAAAAAGAAATGTTCAACAATATCATGGAACTGCAAATCAAAGCTATTTTAAGATTTCATCTTATACCAGTCAGATTGGGCAAGATTAATTACACAAATAACACCTGAACCTGGCATGAATTTGGAATTAAGAGGAACACTCACCCACTACTAGTGAGAATATAAACTCATAGCCACAATGGCTCTTCCTTAGGAAGCTGACAATAAAACTACCTTAAGATCAAGCTTTGCCATCCTTGGGCATATACCCAAATGATGTTTTGATCTACTTCAGAGATACATGCTCAACCATTTTATTCATAACATCTAGAAATTAGAAAGAGACAGGAGGTTTGTCAACAAATGAATGAATAAAAATGTGATGTATTCACAAATTTAAATATTACTTGTTAAAAAAAATCAAATTCTCAGATAAATGGATAAATTAATCACTTTTGAGTGAGAAAACCCAGACCTAGAAAGAAAAATATGTTATGTATCCACTTATATGTGGATATCATCTCTTAAGTTGATGATATACAAGCTATAATGTTCAAAGCCACAGAGATTAGGGATAAAATAAGAGAGTGAAGGAAGCAGATATAGTTCCCTAGAAAGGAGAAATGGCATAGATAGTTATGGATGGAATAGGTTTGTGGCACAGTAATATAAAGATTAAGTGTGGAGGGGGGAATGAAGATGGGGACAATGGAAGAAATATCAAGACTGACAACTAAACCTAAGGGAAATTTGAGGTATCCTGTGGAAACAAAATACAATGGAATATTACTAAAATATATACTCATATGATAATGTTCTAAAGGAAATTGATAATTAATGGAGGAGACTGAGCCCTAACTGGACATTTCTAGTCATCAAGTAAAATTCCAGTTCCAAGAATTTGTTGTTGGTCAAAGTTGTTCAAAGTGAACTCCCAAACAAGCCAGGTTATTTTTAAGGTTATTGTTGTCCACAAACTAATGGTAGGATTCTATTGCTGAAGATAATATCTATACAGCTCCTTGAACAAGAGGGTGAGCGCTGCCTTCCTAGAGCTTTCAAAGATATGGACTGATATTAATGATACAAGAAAATACTCTACACAATACTAAAGGAGATAAGTAAAAATCGTCTTAGCTACAACTTCTTTGATCTACAACGATGACCAGCCTGCATATATACTGGTGCAAAAGTGGCACAAACTCAGAAGTGATTGATCTGATTGGATTTATGATCCTCTCAGTGATGTAGAATCTATTGCTGATATTGCTCAGTGGCCAGGAACCTGAGACCAAAGAGGCCAGAGGTAAAGGGGAAAATCAAACACTACTGCCCTGCTAAAGAACATAGTCATGAAATGATTTCTAGTAATACTGTGGTATTTCTTTAACTGGTGTCTTGCTTAAGCACCATCAGGGAAGCTTCCTTCTGATGTTGATGAAAACAAATACAAAGACACAAATCAAGACAATGTGCCAAGATTGAGAGACCTTGGAAAACTTAGTCCTAAATGGGATATCTCTATTAAATCCCTTCCATCAGGGCCCAAGAAATTCTTCAGAATGGTGGAAAGATTCTATGAGCTAGAGGAGATGGCTGACACCATGAAAACCAAGCCTTCTAAAAACTGAAGAACCAATGCACATATGAACTCATAGAGACTCTGGCACCATGTGTAGAAACTGTATGAGTCTATGTCATAGGGGACCCCAGAGATTAGAGAAACTGACACAAGGCCCTTTTCTTAATCCAGAAGCTATCTCCAAAAGTGAAAACTTTGTTCTCTTCAACAGAGTCTCAATTCAGATGTAAACTGCTCTAGAGGTTAAATTGAATGCCCTGCAGTAGACGGCCAATAAGAAATGAACTCACTGGCATATTTGAAGGTTCTGTTTAAAATATTTTGTTGGTTTTTTGTTGTTTTGTTTGTTTGTTTGTTTTACCTTACAGAAAAAAGCATTAACAGTTTTGTTCATATTGTGTCTTCCAGTTTTGTGTTTTTATGGAATTCCTGTGTGTATGAACATGCCTGTCTCTTTGTCTACGTGTGTGTATATATATGAACATGCCTGGCTCTGTGTCTATGTGTGTTCTTAGTAATCATACTTTGGCTCTTTTCCTTCTGCTTATCTGTTTATTTTAACCTATGGCAGTTTGTTTCTTTTATTTTATCTTGTTTTTATTTCATAATTATTATTTCAATGCCAGTTTGTCTCCCAAGGAGTGACAGAAAGGGTCTGGATTTGGATGGGATGGGGGTAGGGAAGATCTCTGAGGAATATGGGAAGGGAAAACCATAATCAGAGTATATTGTTTGGAAACTTCTATTTTCAATAAGAAAAAAATAAAACAAGGTCAGATTTACGGAGCCAGAGTCGAATAGAACAGTGGTTTCCATCAGGAAGGAACTGAGATGACATCAGAGAGCCCATGGGTGAAACGTGGGAGGTAGCTGGTCATTCATGTGCTCCTGTGGAGTTTCCCTTCCATACCCACCAGACCTGCTAACCCTGCTATTGGTAGCTATTGGAAGATTTGATGCTCAAAACACTGGTACTCACATTTGCAAGGCTTGACCTTTTAGCTATAGCCAACCATAAGCAAAGGACCAAAACTCTCTTTCTGCAAACTTTAGTAAATTTTTACTGGTAGAGGATATCTTGAAAACCAATTCAAACATGGAATGGGATTTATTTTCCCATCACGATGGTCAAAGTTTATTATAGATGGCATTTGTTTCTAATGACAAATTGGGTGGTATAGTGTAGAAGACAGACTGGGCAGAGTACATGTGACTGACATAGCATCCAGTTAACAGCAATAGTGGAGTTAGTAAACACTCAGCTAATACTTGAAACATAATTTTACACAAAACAAGTGGCACACAGTGACAGTGTCCCCATAACGAAATCACACAGGTGTGGATAATTTATGCTACACAAATTAGCTACTCTCTCTTAATTAGCTTAAGGCAATCATTTCTTATGAAATTAATTTTGGAAAGAACTATTATTCTTTTCTATATTGTTAAGCACAGAGGAAGATAAAACTCAAAAGCAAATGTGTTTAAGGCCAAAAGTGATATAGAAGACAGTGAAAATCTTTTAGCTATACAATTAATTGCATAGAATCAAAGCCATGAAAATGTAGGCTGGCACTCGCAAGTGTTTTTAAAGTCATGTAAATCATGGTAAATCTTGCAATTACAAATGTATCCTTCACACACTGTATCCCCCTCTCTGTCTCTGTCTCTGTCTCTGTCTCTGTCTCTGTTTCTCTCTCTCTCTCTCTCTCTCTCTCTCTCTCTCTCTCTCTCTCTCTC
>NC_034590.1:162353557-162374949 GCF_900095145.1 Mus pahari | reverse complement strand
CACACACACACACACACACACACACTCACAGAGAGAGACAGAGACAGAGAGAGAAAGAGAAAGAGAAACAGAGACCAAGAGCCAAGAGAGGCACACATGGAATTTTCTGTTTCAGAAGTTTACTTTCTACTGACTTTTAAGAAACTATTTCTGTAACTTTTAATGTGTTCTCTTTATTACACGTACAAATAGTTGCAGAGGTCAAGGTCTTTGTCATATAAATCATGTTCTTGCCTGATGCATACTTCTGTTAGGAACATTAGTCTGAAATAATTTAATAGTAAGTATTATGGAACTAATCTTGTACCTCATTTCTGTTGGCTAGAAAATTGGTACCTCATCCATTGAAACGTATTTTCTACGATAATTTTTCTCCAGTCCTCCTGTAGGGCTTTTAAGATGATTTGAAGAAGCAGCCTACCACTCATGAGATATGAAAAGTTGAAGTCTTAGTATTTTTTTGCCTGACTTCCTGGTCACTTTTTAATGTAAGTCTTTGGGTTATATGTTATTTCTAAAGTAAACCCATAGCAACTTTAAATAACTTCTGAGAACCATTCAGATTCTGGGAAGGGAAAGATCTTTATCGCAGATACAGTTTATAGGCTCCTAAGATATTCTCCTTCAAAATGAAGGGTAGTGATTTAAAATTACACTTTCTCCATGATAATGAGTCCTGAACTTCATTTGATTATTAGGCACTGTGCTATCATTTAGGCATACAGTAACAAAAAAGCTTATTGTTTTCTGTATTACACAAATCCCAGGCTGGGAGAAGAAAATGACCTTTCTTCCTAGCGATTTCCCTCTGCTGAGTTGATGAGTCAGACAGGAGGTAACAGGCTCTACACTGCAGCCTTTATTTTGATAGTAAGGGTTTATTATTTCCTTTGTCACACTCAGTTTGAGTATATATTGCTAATAGGTCTACTATCAATGCTATTATGTGGATCTTGAAATAGGTTTAAAGTGCTTTCTGATAACATTGTCATTGAGTCCGGGCTGGAATAGACATGTTATTGGGAGTGGGAGGGTATATACGCTTCCATGTGTATGTCTAATGCTCCTATGTATTGGAGATGTCACTGTGATCAGTTAATGTGAATGAGCTAAGACTAAGGGATAGCATGTTCCTTGCTGAATAAATGGTGAGTACCAGTGCTAGAACCCTACTCTGACATAAATTCTCCATTTGTTTCTGCTCTCTTCTTTCCATTGCTGTATCTCTCATGGATTGGGTTCCAGATCTTTGTCTAGGAGCAGAAAGAGAATGAGGGAATGACAGATACACAGAGGCACAGAAAATGAGGTTGGAATCAGTTGGGGTCATAAACTGCTCCCACTATCCAGGCTACCTGGAACATCTCCATATTTGTTATGCACAACACAAAAGGGTGGCTAAAATCGTATTGGCAGGAGGTCTCTGTAGGTGAGCAACTTCACACTGTAAAAATCCAGAGGGTAGAAGCTGACGTTCTAGATCATAATGTTCATAAACACACATAGTCCAACTCCCCCAAAAAGCCAAGCTATTCCCTGTGAGCCTAGCCCACATGAATTGAGAAGGTAGAAACGTCAGGAATTGATGTGATAATAGCACCAAAATTCATTATAGGAAAGTATCAAAGAATTAAACCAAATATTATTTTAAACATTCTAGTGGGAAACTAAAATATTGTATTTTATGGGCAAATCTGCATTACTGTGGAACTCTCAGTGTAATGGGAGATAGGACCATCCCTAAACAATCTCAATATAATAAGTTTCTTCTAATGTCCAACTATTACCATAGGCGTAATATGCCCGTAAGAAGATACCCTCAAGAACTGCACACATGTTGAAAGAGCTAGACAAGCATGAAATCAGCGGGTGAATGCAGGAAAGCAGAGGGGGACAGTAGAAAACCCAGACTAACAGGAGCCTCTTGATTAGACTCTTGGCCTCCACAATCATGAGTAGAGAGAGCCAAGAAGAAAATGGATGATAAGAAAAGAGATGTTGTTCATTGGAATGGGTTTTGGTGAGGTGGATGCTTTAAAAACACAAAAAGAAACGAGATGTGGACAAAGAAGGGATGTTGCAGTCTCTCAGAGGGGAACAGAGAACATTCACCGCGACCAATGTCAATAACAACTCCTTTGCAGTCAACATCACTGTTCTGTTGTTCTCTGAGGCATTCACAGAGACAAATATCTTTGTGTAGTTTAAACTTTGGATGTGGTATCCAGTCTTCTTTTCCCTTCCCCATGTAATACCCAAGAGATTGTTATACTATATAGAGTTGACTCAATTCTCGCTCAACTAACCATGTGAAGGAACCCATGTCTGGCTCCCAAAAATTCAACTAATATATATCTACTCCATCTGTGCTGGAATTTTTAACTACTTGCATGTCCTATCCACTGTTCAGAAAGATACTACCACATAGGAGATATTTTCTTCTATCTGAATAAAAGTAATTGGAATTCTTGTTCCCCTTTGTCAGTTCTTATGATACTCCTATCTTTTTTTCCTGGTCTACATAGTAAACCATGGCATAAGTAACTGAACACTAAACTTCTATTATAGATTGAGTGGCAGAAAAGTCATAATCTCTCACCTGGCATTCCAAAAAATATGGCTATTAACACACTGCATTGGATCACAAGGAACCACATAACTCCCACTTTCCTAAGCTCCTTTTATTTTTCACTACAAAATTTGGACAATAGTAGGCTCTTCTTAGAATGGCTAAGAACTATGTGAACAAGTGGCCCACCTTATATGCAAAACATCAATTACATGGCAGCTATACTATGTGGCTTCTTGGGAGAATAACCATACATGCTATAATTGTGATACAGAGAATCTATGCCCTGATATTAAGGAAATCTTTAGCATGTATGCGATAGTTAGAACTGCCATGAAGCAGAATGTCTTGTCCCTTTCAGATCATGAAGAAAAGCTATGCTTCTTGTCCCATACTGAAAGCATTATCTGTAACTAAGGGTCAAACCTCAAATGTAGCAATATTCTTTCATTCACAACTTAAGTTATATATTGGGTGTCTGAGACAATACTTTCTTTAATATGGGAAGACTTGTTCATGGCATCACCTTTTCAGAGGTGGTTGTAGACACACACACACATACAAACACACACGCACGCACACACACACACACACACACACACACACACACCACAGTGTGTAGAAATATTTTGAGTACACAATCTGCATCCTCAAGGAAAACCCATTTTTTTCCCAGAAGAACTCTTTCCTCACTTTCTTTCTCTGGGGACACTTAGTGAATAATGTGTGAGCATTCAGGAATAATTGAAAATAATGGCAGTGTCAACCTTAGGACAAGCAATAAATCTTAGTTTATTTATGACTTACAAGTTTTATTAATGTTTGATCAAAAGAATGCCTTTGACTTATAACTAAAATATGCTAAAGCAATTCTTTGGCTCCACAAATGGAGAAAAGTTTGCAAAATATCTTCAATAATTTCTACCCAGGAGGCACAATATAACCTTTATAAGAAGCAGACAAACCACACATTACCCAAGAGCATGTGGGTTTTCTGTGGTTTTCTGTAGTGTTTCTATTAATTTAAGTTTTCATGTGCCCTAGATGCCAGCTGCCTGAGTTGATGACATGGGCTTTTCCTAGCTTGGAAAATTAAGTAAACAAAAAGGCCTGTTAATTAACAAAATACAGTCAGTAGACAAATGGCATTCTCCATGAAGTGCAAAGGAAGCACAAAAGATGTGGTGCTTGAATATGCCACTTTGGGGGGAAAAAAGATATGGCTTCAGTTTCCATGATTTCTATTCTATTACATTGTTCTGAGACTCACTTAGACATTTGCCTTGAAGTGACACCAATGACATCTGTAAACATCCAAGACTGAGTTGAACCCTCCCAAAGAAACAGCACTGCAGAGCATTCAAATTCTTGGGCAGTGAGCAGATTTATAATATCTCTTGTACCAAGAGAGCAAAGAACATTTCTCATATTTGCATGTCAGGATCTCATCAGATAGATCATTAGATAGCATCTTGGGTGTCCTGAATCTGCATGCAGTTTCCTGATTAACAGAAGAAATAAGGGAAATAAAAATATCCACATATATTCAAAGATAAGTTTTTGAACTCTATGAATCATAATCTTCCTCCAAGATGAAAGACTTAGGTTCAAATTACCTGCTACAAAATTAACAAGCTAGAAAATGCGGTAGAGAAAGGAAAATGGTTCTCAAATATGTGAGTAGAGAGCCAGCTGGGTAGATTGTTATTAATAAAAATTCCTAGAACCCATTCTCCAGAAAGTTAATCTCAGTTAGGGTAGCATAGAAATGCAGGCTTCTAGTTATTCATTTTCATGCCAATGATTTCTACAGATGGATTAGGTGAACACAATTGAAAATCTACATTGTCTATGAGTCTTAGGTAGTGTCTGTCAAGGGAAGCTATCCAGAATTTTAGATAAAAATCTGTTTCTTTTGTCTTTTTTATTAATTATTTTATTTGTTTACATTTCAAATGCTCTCCCCTCCATGAACCCCCAACCCCTCATGCTCCCCTTTGCCTCTAAGTGGGTGCTTCTCCCACCTACCACTTCTGCCTCACCACTGTAGCATCCCCCTTTCACTGAAGCCAGATAAGGCAGTTCTCTACTATATAAGTAGCTGGAGCCATGGACCAGCCCATTTATAATGGTTTAGTCCCTGAAAGTTCTGAGGGGTCTGGTTAGTTGGTACTGTTTCTTTTCCTATGGGGTTGCAATCCTCTTCAGCTCCTTTCCCTAACTCTTCCACTGGGGTCTCAGGAGCAGTCCAATGGTTTCCTGTGAGTACCTGCATCTGGCTTAGTCAGGTACTAGAAGAGCTTCTGTGAGAACACCCATACCAGGCTCCTATCTGTAAGCAGATCTTGGCATCAGCAATAATGCCAGCTGTCATGTCTATGGATGGGATGGATCCCACAGTGGGGTGGTCTCTGCATGGTCTTTGCTTCAGTCTCTGCTCCATTTTGTGTACCTGCATCTCCTTTAGACAAGAACAAATCTGGCTTAAAATTTTTGAGGTGGGTGAGAGGCCCCATCCCTCAACTTCAAACATAAAAAAAAAAACAACCAAAGAATAACCAGAAGAAAAGGTAGTTTGAGCTTTCTACAGTTCAAAGAGGATAGCTATAATATAAATTTCTGGAGATAATGAGAACATTTCATAATATAGAAGTGTTTTCCTGTTTGAAATGTGTACATGGAAGAATGTGTGTATGCTTGTGCATTGTGTGCATGTGTATAAAATCTGGAAACATAGATGTACCTATTCGTATAGATTCATGTCCCTCTTTCAACCCCTTTTAGGCCCATTGCTATATAAATGAATTTTTCATTTTAAATTAACACTGGCTTACATTACTCAGGATGATATATTCTAGTTCTGTCAATTTGCCTGCAAAATTCATGATATCCTCATTTTTAATAGCTGAGTAGTATTCCATTGCATAAATTAACATTTTTTCTGTATCCATTCTGCATTTGAGAGACATCTGGATTGCTTCAAATTTCTGGCTATTAAAAATAAGGTTGCTATGAATGTAGTGGAGCATGTCTCCTTGTGGTATGGTGGAGAATCTGTTGGTTATATGCCCAGGACCAGTATAACTGGTTTTTCAGATAGAACCATTTTCGATTTTCGGGAGAGCCACCAGATTGATTTCCGTAGCTGTTGAATCAGTTTCCAGTCTCACCACGGACAGAAGAGTGTCCCTCTTTCTCCACGTCCTCACCAGCATGTGCTGCCACTTGAGTTTTTGATCTTAGCCATTCTTATTGGTGTAAGGTGGAATCTCAGGGTCCCTTCGATTTGCATTTCCCTGATGACTAAGAATATTGCACATCCCCTCAAGTGCTTCTCAGCCATAGGAGATTCCTGTGTTGAAAATTCTGTTTACTTTTGTTCCTCATTTTTAATTGGGTATATGGTTGTTTTGGAGTCTTACTTCTTGTGTTCTTTATATGTTTTGAATGTTAGGCCTGTATTGGATGTTGAAATTAGTGGAGATATTTTCTCAATATGTATGTTGCTGTTTTGTCCTATGGGCAGTGTCTTTTGCTTTACAGAAGCTTTTAAGTTTTGTGAGATCCCATGTATCAACTGTTGATCTTAGAGCCTGAGACTTGGTTTTCTGTTCAGGAAATTTTCCCCTGTGTCAATGCCCTAGAAACTATTTCCTACTTTCCCAGACCCCAAAGAACATGCGTGGTATGTATTTACTAATAATTGAATATTAGCCAAAAAAAAATAGACTACCCATCTTACAACACACAGGAAGTTTATCAAGAAGGAGAGCCCAAATGAAGTTGCTTCATTCACACTTAGAAGGAGAACAAAATAATCATTGGAGGCAGAGGGGAGGAGGGACCTGAGTGGGAGAGTGGAGGTCAAGAAAGAGGGACAGGTTTATATATATGGAGAGACAAGAGAGAAGCCAAGAAGGACAGGAGAACGAATGAAAATATGCAGCTGCTGGGTTTTTTTGGGGGGGGGGTCTGAAAGGTTGGGGGAACCTCCAGAATGTCCCAGAGACCTGGGATGATTGAGGTACCCAGGACAGAATGTATGTGACCTTAGCTAAAATGACCAGCAGTGGTAAGATGGAACCTGGACAGTCCATCTTCAATAGATTGATAGGTTCCCCAGTGGAGGGATGGGGACACCAACCCACCTTCATTATTTTTGACCCAAATTTGTTTCTGCCTGAAAGAAATTCAGAGACGAAAATGGAGAAGAGCCTGAAGGCCAACCAGTGTCAGGTACAACCTGGGATTCATCCTGTGACACTATTACTGATATTAGGTTGTGCTTGCAGACAGGAGTCTAGCAAAGGTTCTACCTCTTAAAGGTTCTACCAGTAGCTGACTGAGACAGATGAAAATACTTACAGTAATGAATGGACTGAGGTAGGGGACATCTGTGGATGAGTTAGAGGAAGGATTGAAGGGGATGGCATCCAAATAGGAAGACCAACAGTGTCAACTAATCTGGACCCGCACAAACTCCCAGAGACTAAGCCACCAACCAAAGAGCACACATGGCCTAGTCAAAGGTCCTGGGCACATATGTATCAGAGGACTGCCTTGTCTGGCCTCAATGGAGGAGGGTGAATCTAATCCTTTAGAGACTTTATGCACCATGCAAGGGGAACGTGTAGAGAGAGCACCATCTCAGAAGTGGAGGGGAGGAGGCATGAAGTTAAGAATTTTGGGACATGGGACATGAAGGAGAGCAACATTTGAGATGTTAGTAAACAAAATAAAATAGAATAGAATAAAAATAAAAATAACACTGAAACTCTGGCGGGGGATGACCTGGAGGAGAACAGCATTTGGGATACAAATAAATAAATAAAATATAATAAATATAGAAATAACATTAACATTGAAACACACAAAATTTATTTTGTGTTCACGACCATAGAATGTTGTATTTTTAAGGCATAATGTGTTATTTTGGGATCTCATGTCATAATTATACAATAAATAGGCTTTATTAAACCTATTTTCGGAATTGCTAGAATAAAGATTATTCAACTTTTAGTTTAAAAGCTCTAAAGATCTTCCCTCCTTAAAGATTACCCATTTGGGAAGCTCTAGACTGAGTTGTCCTTATCGAAGGTTTCAGCACAGTTGTGCACAAAGAGACAGTTCAAGTTTTCTAAAAAGGAAATTTGCTACACCAACTGAATGTAACTCTAAACTGACCATGTTCCTAACTCAAGTTCATAAGCATAGAGGGGTTTCAATTCCATTGTCCTCTTCCTGCCCTTTAATAAAAGTAGAGGCAACACCTTTAAAATATACCACCCTCAATAATTACTGATCCTCACTTGACAAAACTTTAATGAAGCAACCATTAGCAAAACAAAACTAAAAGAAGTTTAGGACATTTTAAAGAACCCATAAGAGAAGTAATATTTAATTTGACAGTGGCTTGCATTTCACAGAAAATAGAATGTTGGAAGATGAGAGAAGCGGTGGGTTTGTCACGATATTAGGCATATAAAAATAGTGTTTGTCCTAGTTTTTATATGAATGTGTTTCTTCTGCTAAATCACAGGTTACCAGGTTAGTGGAAAGCTCCAGAAATAACAGGAACCATCTGGATGGATAGAATACAAATGTAATTTTCTCAACAACATAAAAATGTATAAGTGCCTTTGAGCCTTTCTCTCTCCCTTCTGTCTTTCCACATTTGAGAACTCTGCTAATGTTCTAGATCACATGACCCTTCATTTGGACCTGAGGTAAGGAAAAACATTATGATGGAAAAAATTATCGAAAGAAGTTCTTCTGATGATGATGGCTGAGCATAGAGAGACAGTAGAGGGCTAGAAGCAAGATATTCCTCAAATGCCTACTTTCAGGAAAGTGTTTTCTCCATTGAGGCTCCACCTCCTGTAGTACTAAATGTCTTCCAGTTGTCATGGTCAATTGAGTACCAAGCCTTCAGTGTCTATTAGGACACATTGTGTTTTGAACCATAATATACAGACATTAACTTATCTTTTTCTGTTTAATAATTACTAAGAATATTAGACAGATTATTGACTCAGAATATTGTCTTCTGTGAATACATGCAGACTCTCAAACTCACAGAGACTATCCTGCATCTACCTCCCAATTGCTGGAATTAATTTTTTGCCACCAAATGCTGAGCTGTTTTTTTTAACAGTTGAGTAAAAAATTCCATTGTGTAAATGCAACACAACTGCATTCTTCATTCTTCTATTGAGTTTGTGCCTAGTTTCTGGCTATTATGAGTAAACTCTCAGTGCACATGGTTGAGCAAGAGCCCCTGTCTTAAGATGGAGCACGAATAACTTCTTGCTAAGGTATTTTTCTCAGTTTGATTGATTTATAAATCTATTTGAAATTCATTTATAGGAGTGATTTCTGTATTCTAATTGCAAACTTTGGGCTATATATGTGTGTTATTAATATACGTATATATTCCTTAGTTTATGTCTTATACTTTTACACTTATAATGGGTTGTATTTTGAACAAAAATGTTAATCTTTCTGAAGTATGTTTTACACTTTCATTTTTATTATAAGAATGCAAATTTACACTTTATAACACTAATCAAACAAGAAAAAACTTTAAACAACAATTGATTAATTCATATTTTAATATTGATCAGTTTTACTCTTACATTTAAGTGTATTTTAAAACTCTCCTTTCTCACAATGAATTCAAAGGCATCTTTATTATATGAGTCACAGGACCATTTATATTATCTTCTTGAGTTTCTTTTACAGGGTTTATGTTTCTTTCTTCTGGTCCTTTAACTTATCATATCCATTTCTTAATTACTGAATAGTTAAAGTATTCTTTAGCCTCTAACAGGGAAGTACTTTGCCAAGATATCCTGGGCTATCAGAGTTGGGATCCCTTGTCATTTTGAGTTTCTTTAGTTTCAGTCAGGTGAGGAAAAAAACTAGGTTGGTTGAAATTTTGTTCCATATCTTATTAAATAAACAATCTCTTACTTCTTCTGAGCACAGAGCTCCCAGACACAACACTGGTACCCTGTGCATCTCTGTGCTATTTGACTTTCCTACTGCAATGTTCTCTGTCTGCCTATAGAGTTATTACAAATCTAATTTTTAAAATAAATCATTTAGTTATATAATTGAAAAATAATGAATTGAAGAATTACATCACTTTACCCTCCCTTTCTTCTCTTCCCTTTTTAGCTCTCCCAACTACCCTCATTCAAACCCCTCACAGCTCTGCCCCACCCAAAGTGAAAGCCTCTTCTTCGACTTTTATAGTTACACACAAACACACAGACACACAGACACACACACACACAGACACACACACACATACACACACATACATACACACAGACACACACACATATACACACACACATACACACACACAGACACACACACACACAGACACACACACACACGAGCACGAGCGCATATCCACACATGTAAAACTAGATCCTTAATTTTTAGATTCACATTTGATTTTCTTGCCATCATAATAACATCATCTTGTTATTGTCTGATAAAATATAAAAGCACAATGAAGTCCTCAGTTCTGGTCCTTCAGCCAAGGACCTTGAAAAGCCTCTTAAAAGATATTGTGCACCAGAAGAACAAGGCAGGTTGACTTCAGATGAGTTCTTCTGTTTCTGGAATAGTCATTGATGTGTTTCTCATTCCTTATGTATTTTTTTTTAAAAAAACATGACTTGTAAAATTAATGCAGACTCTTTTGATTTTGATGAAGTATAGTGCCTGCCAGCTCCAACCTATTGTACTTTGTGTAGAAGCAGTGGGCAAGTCCTTGAAACTTACACATTGATGCTTCATGCTCACGCTCTCTTTGCTTCTATATTTTTCAAAGATAGTCAAGTTGTGAAGATACATAGCTGCACCCCACCCCATCTCACAGGTAAATAGTTCTCATTAAATTCAGTGAGGCAACACACACACACACAAAAGCAGACATAAAATTGAAAGGGCCTTTATTGAGAGACTCCATCCAGAAAGTGAGTGGGAGAAAGGAAGAGGTAAGTGGGTTGTGTGAAATTGAAAAAAATTCACAAGTTAAAGTAATAAAACTTTTAAAATATTAAAAGTGTATATATTTATGTCCTGAATAGTTTTATGTCAGCTTGACACAAGCTCATGTTTTCAGAATGGAAAAAAAAAAAAACCTCAATTGAATAAACACCACTATTAGATCTGGTTATAAGGCATTTTTAAAATTAATGATCTATGAGGGAAGGCCTAGTCCATTGAGGTTGGTGCCCTCTCTGAGCTGGTAGCTCTAGGTTCAATAAGAGATCAGGCTGAGCAAACCGAAGTGGGTAAGCCCATAGCAGCACCATGCCATACCTTCAGCAGCTACTGTCTCCATGTTTTTGTCCAATTTTAGTTCTTCACTTGATTTTCTTCCTTGACGTCAATTTGTAAGCTGAATAAACCCTTTCCTTCCCAACTTGCTTCTTATTATGGTGTTACATCACAGCAAAAATAACTATAACCAATACAGTTCATTTTCCTAGATTAAATCCTTCTTCTGGGACTAATATTATTATAGTACAAACTCTTTAATGTTTGTGTTGATGTTACAAGTTAAATAAAAGTTTAAAAGTTAAGAAAATATTATTAATCCTAGTGGACTGATGCTCATTTTAGCTTTGTGTATGTCAACATGGGCAAGCTGTAGTTTTTCTAGTTACTGTATAAATTTAATAGTAACGTTTGCATTTCTTGTCTGTCTGCCTCCTATCTAAGACACTAATATCCCTTACCCTCCAGAAAGTACTGATCAGTCCAAAACATGGGTCCAAGTTTTTTTTTTTTTTTTTTCGAGACAGAGTTTCTCTGTGTAGCCCTGGCTGTCCTGGAACTCACTCTTTAGACCAGGCTGGCCTCAAACTCAGAAATTCACCTGCCTCTGCCTCCTGAGTGCTGGGATTAAAGGCACGCACCACCACGCCTGGCCCAAATATTTTTTAATATACAACTTCAGCCTAGTGTTGCACAATCCTGGCCTAGTTCACTCCATTAGGAATATATATAACCTTAACTCTACCTCCATTTTCCCTCTTCAATTCATTATTCAGAGGAAATAAATAGATATTCCAATAATTTTTAGAATAAGTATATTTAACTAATGCTTACTTTTTTTCAAGAATACACATAGTATATATTAAATTAAATAAAAATCCTATCTAATTTGGCCATAATAGTGTTCCTGATTTTTTTAAAATTCATTCTGCCTCACATTCAGTTTGAGTAGTATAGCCTTATATTTCTCAACATGTTCCACTTCTTCCCACTTCAAAGTCTTCTGGCTATGTTGTTGGCCTTTCCTAAATACTTTTTTTCCAATTTACATCACATAACTAATTATTGATTACCTAAATGTTTTAAACTTCCATGTGGGCATCTCTATCTTGGGAGACTCATTCATTATTCTCAATTCTAAATATACCTCATTTATCTAAACTACACCCCTCCCAGTTTTCCTGCTATAAAATTAAGACAGAAAAATTTTGATTTTTTTTATTGGATATTTTATGTATTTACATTTCAAATGTTATCCCCTTTCCTGTTTTCCTCTTATCCGCCCAATCCCATCCCCCTTCCCCTGCTTCTATGAGGGTACTCTCCCTCCCACCCACCCACTCCCAACTTATTGTCCTGGCATTCCCCTATACTGTGGAATCGAGCCTTCACAAGACCAAGGGCCTCTCCTCTTATTGATGCCAGACAGTGCCATCCTCTGTTACATATGCAGTTAGAACCATTGGTCCTTCCATCTGTACTCTTTGGTTGGTGCTTTAATCCCTGGAAGCTCTCGGGGGCATGGAGGGGAGTGCTGGTTGGTTGATATTGATGTTCTTCCTATGGGGTTGCAACTTCGTCTGTGAAAATCCATGTGTTAGAGTAGTTTAATTCTTATACACTCTTCACTTAGCTTCAGAAAGTTGCCAGGTTTGGAAAAATGTATATGCTCTATGTCTCTCTCTACCCATATTTCATTCATTTGGATTATTTTAAGACATTTTAATATCAATCTTTAGAAGATGAGAGTATTTCTTTTAAAATGATCACTTTAATACCTATAGTATATAATATATCCATACTTTATTTTATATTACTATAAAACACTTATCGCTTATTTCAGGTTACATTTCCATGTTCCCAGAAAATAAATATTTTTTTATATATTGCTAATAATTAATGTCTCTCTTAAATGCCCATTTTAGTCAATTATCTGTCTTATCATTTGCCTATTGAAGGATTCCAACCTAATTGCACTCATTCATTTTAAAGTTCATTTGATTCTACTTTCACTGTACAATTTTGATGTTTCACAGTGTGCCTTTTCACCGTGCCCTCTAAGTTGCTGCAGTGGACAACCATTCCTTGTAACATCCTCTCTGGACTGACATTTTATGTTATATGACTATGAAATTTGTAGAATATTCGTTTTAATCGATTACACAAATTTCTGTGAAAAGTGTTCTATCAAATAATAAACAGTAATAAACAGATAAATATTTGCAATTGAATCACCATTAAGTTATAAAATGGTGGTCAAGAAATAACTTAATACATTTCAACTATGTCATCTGATGTCTTGGTTCACCCACAGCAGTGTTGTGATCCGTTTATTTTTAAAGGAGTCCAACCATTTTATGAGGTGAGAAGCTAGTATGTAGTTTACAGTTTAATATGCACAGTTAACTGTGATCGGAACATTTTCTTTGTTTAGTAAGCAGAAATCATCTTCGTGTTTGTTATAAAAGTAAACTCTGTATGTCTTTACTGCTTTTTTCTTTTTTCTTTTTTTTTTCTGTTGTTTGATCCAAACGCTGTCAACTAGACACAGACATCATATTTTCCTACCTTCTTCTTAAATATAAGTTATTTCTGCCTTTCTGTCCTCACCATGCAAGGACAAGACCAAGACCAAGTTTATATTATATATATATATATATATATATATATATATATATATATATATATGCTCATGCCTGCCTCCTGCCTGCTCTGCTAACATAGGTCCTTTCCATGGTAGTTTGACAAATCATGTAGTAAGCAGAAGTCATTTGTCAAAAATACATTTATTGGAATCAGAGGTAATTTATGCGCAGGGGTTGCTGTGTTGGTTTGCAGGCTCTCGCTGCAACAAATCCTGATTTGCTAGATATGTAATACAAAATTATAATAAAATTAAATAAAATTCTTCTATCTTGTAAAAGTACTTCTAAGGATATGTAATTATTTGTCATTATCATACCAAAAATAAAATTATGCTGAATTCAGTACTTGAATGTGTACAGGAGTGTTTCAAAATACACACCATAAATACTGATTAGATATTTTTGTGACTAAGTTCCAAAATAGTGGTATTTTTTATTCTCCTATACAAAGTAATATTTAGCTCTTCTTCCTGCCAATAAAGAGAACAGCAACAAATTATCTTCCTTAAAAATGGAAACCCCAAGACCTGACACTATTCCTGAGGCTTTGGACTGCTCACAAAAAGGGACCTATCATGACTGTCCTCCGAAAGACCCAACAAGCAGCTGAAAGAGTCAGATGCAGATATTTGCACCCAATCAATGGACAGGAGTTGCTGACCCCTGTGGTTGAATTAGGGAAAATCTGAAAGAAGCTGAGGAGGAGGGCGATCTTGTAGGAGGACAAGCAGTTTCAATTAATCTGGACCCCAGAGATCTCTCAAACACTGGACCACCAAACAGGCAGCATACACCAGCTGATATGAGACCCCCATCACATATACAGCAGAGGACTGCTGAGTCTGGATTTAGTCAGAGAAGATATACCTAACCCTCCAGAAACTGGAGGCCCCAGTGAGTTTGGAGGTCAGATGGCGTGGGGAGTGTGGAGTGTGGACATCTTTGTGGAGACAGGGGTCAGGGAGGAGGTACAGGATTTGGAACAGGAGGAAAGACCAGGAGAGGAATAAAATCTGTAGTTTAAGATAGATAGATAGATAGATAGATAGATAGATAGATAGATAGATAGATAGATAGATAGATAGATAGATGATAGATAATAATAAAAAAAAAAGACTTAATCAATAAGAAGTAGAAACCCTGTCCCTCTTCTGAGCTGCTAACTGACATCTAACACACAGACCTCTTAACTTCTGGGCCCAAGATGCTTGTCTGGATTTTAGTAGTGTTTAAGTAAAATCTACTGAAATATCCCTCTGATTGACTGTTAAGATGAAAATTCTACTCTTCCTTAAACTTATAACGGAAAAAGCAAAAACTCTTCTAAACGTTTTTCACTGTGTTTACTCCCGGGGCAGGATGGCAAAGCTCACTGTTAGCAAATATGTGGCACAGACTGCAGGATGGAGAGTGAAAACTTTGCTTTTGTAAAATCTCCTTGGGGGTCTTTCCAGCTGTCTTTATGAGAACTGTCTTCAGCCTCCTAAAATATTTTAACTTCATATTTTCAAATCCTGTAACTTATACAAGTATCTAAATCCTATCTTTGTTTTAATTATTCAATGACTCATCAGTTATATTTGGTAATAACATCAGAACAGAGGTTTTACTTCTGGATTTTAAGATTTATTTTACTTATTTGCAATGTGCAATGTCGTATTTGTGTGTGTTTATCTGTGTAAACATTTGTAAAGATATGTGTACATAGAGATTAGAAGGCATCACCCACAGAACTAACCTCTCCTACTTCTCAGTCAGCCTTGTTATAGAGATACTGGGACTTGAACCTTACCACTCCTGATTTTAACAATTCAGCCATCTCAGCCCTGTGGACAGGATCTCCCATTTGTGTTTCAGTGTGTACTTTTTTTTTTTTTTATACTAGTTAACATAATTTGGGGTAATACATTCTATGCAGATTTTGCAACTGGAAATTTAAATCCAAGGCATTTTATTTTGTTTGTTCCATAATAATCAGTGGCTTCTAACTTGTTGCTATAGCAACATAGTGGTACGTGCCTACAGGTGTAGCACTCGAGAAGCAGCAATAAATTACAAATTCTAGTACTATCCCCTGGTTATAGAGTAAAGGCTTACCTCAGTGAAATAAAAAACAAACAAAACAAGCAAACAAGCAAAATAAAGCACACAGATAAAAAAAAATACCAAAACCCCCCACAAAAACATAGGGCTTCCAGTGTACTGTTTAGATATAGCTAAAATTGTTTCACAAACTGTACCTCTATCAAAATAGTTTACCGACTTTATTGTTTTTATGTAGACAGTCTAGATTTTAAAACTTGTTTTACAAAAATTCCAAAAGGTGTTTTAAACTTCGCTTTGTAGTTTTCTCACATGCTTGGTTGAGTTTCCTATGAAGGATTTAATTTTTAAGCAATTGTCAGTGTAATTATTTTTCTCAACAACTTACCATGTTTTGCATTGGATCATAAGATGTTGACTAATATCAATGTTACTTGACTGTCTTATAACTTTATTGGAAATATAAACCAGCTCTACTAGTTTCCCACTGCAGCATTTAAGATCTCATGCATAGAATCAGATTATTTGTAAATAAATAAACTTTTAGGTTTTTTCACTTAGTTGTAACTCTCTCCTCTCATTTTATTGCTCTAAGACTACAAACCTTATATGGAATAATAAAGGAGAAGATGAATACCTTTTCTTTGTTCTGACCTCAGTGGAAATTCTTTATATTTTATCCATTTAGCATATAATGGCTACATTTTAATGTCTATAGCATGTGTTGCATTCAGATATGCTGTTTTCCACAACCAGTCTCTTCAAAGCTTTTATCATGACAGGATAATGAACTTCATCAAATGCTCTTTTTTTCATCAATTAAGATAATAGAGACCACATCCAGTAGATAGGCATGGCTCCCAGTTGAAGGATAGGGCCATCTACACATCTCAATTTTTGAAATTTATTTATTTATACTCCATGTTTTATTCTTCTCCCTTATCCACCCTCTGACTGTTCCACATCCCCCACCTCCTCCCCAGTCCTCTATCTCCATGTGGATGTACCCACCCTTCCACCGTACTTGACTTCTAAACTCCCTGGGACCTCCAGTCTCTTGAGGGTCAGGTGCATCATCTCTGAATGATCACAGACCTGGCATTCCTCTGATGTATGTGTGTTAGGGACCTCATATCAGCTGGTGTATGTGGTTTGGTGGTCCAGTGTTTGAGAGATCTCAGGGGTCCAGATTAATTGAGACTGCTGGTCTTCCTACAGGGTTGTCTTTCTCCTCAGTTTCTTTCAGCTTTCCCTAATTCAGTCACAGAAGTCCGCAGCTTCTGTGCATTGGTTGGGTGCAAATATCTGCATCTGACTCTTTCACTTGATTGTTGGGTCTTCCAGAGTGTGGATATGCTAGGTCCCTTTTTTGTGAGTGTTCCACAGCCTCAGTAATAGTGTCAGGTCTTGGGACCTCCCCTTGAGCTGGATCCTACTTTGGGCCTGTTGCTGGACCTTCTTTTCCTTGGGCTCCTCTCCATTTCCATCCCTGTAATTCTTTCAGACACACACAATTATAGGGCAGAGTTGTGAGTGTTGGATGCCCCCCATCCCTCCTTTGATGTCCCATCTTCCTAGTGGAGGTGAGCTCTATATGTTCCCTTTCACTAGTGTTGGGCATTTCATCTAAGGTCCCTCCATTTGAGTCCTGGGAGTCTCTCACCTCCCAGATCTCTGGTGCATTCTGGCAGGTCCCCTAACTTCCTACATCTCAAAAATTTTCACCCTGAAATGTTTCTGTCCAAAAGAAAGATGGACAAGAATGGAGCAGAGATTGAAGGAAAGGGCAAACAGAGACTGCCCCACCAAGGAATCCATCCATCTGCAGACACCAAACCCCCACACTATTGCTGATGTCAAGAAGCACATGCCCACAGATTATATCTGTTCCCTGAGAGGTTCTACCTGCATCTGACCAATACAGTTGCAGATGCTCACAGCCAACCATCAGATTGAGCCCAGGGAACCCAATGGAAGAGCTAGGGAAAGGACTGAAGGAAATGACAGGGATTGCAACCCCATAAGAAGAATAATACCAGAACACCCAGAGTTGCCAGATCCTAACCCCCCAACCAAAGAGTACACATGGAAGGATCCATGGTTCCAGAACATGTAGCAGAGGATGACCTTATCTGACATCAATGGGAGGGGAGTCCCTTGGTCCTGTGAGAGGCTTGATGCCCCAGCATAGGATCATAGAGCAGTGAGGCAGAAGTGACTGAGTGGGTGGAAAAATCACCCTCATAGAGGCAAAGGAGAGAGGGAGCAGAATGGGATGGGGGGTTGAGGAGGGGAAACCAGAAAAGTGGGATGTCATTTGAAATGTAATAGAATAAGATGATTAATAAAAACGATGATTTTATGATTTCTGTCTCTGACTTCATTCATATGATGAATGACATTTATTGATTTCCATATGTTGAAGTAGTTTTGCATCTTTTCAATGCCAAACTTGGCCATATAGACTGAACCTTCTAGAAGAAATCTAATTTTTATTAATTCACTGAGAAGTCTATGCATTATAATTTTATCATATACATTCTCTTTTCCAATATCTCCCAGATCCACCCAACCACAATTTTTCTCACCCATCCTGTGTCCTTGTTTCTTTTCTAAGACTAAGCAGTCCTATTAACACTGGGTACATATTCTCCAGTGTGTGTCCATCTATCCCAGTATACTAGACCCAAAAGGAACAAAACCCTTAAAAAATGAACTCCTTTTGTAAGTCTAGCTTACCTCGCTCAGCATTTTATTTTCTAACTTCATCCTGCAAATTTCATTGAGACATTTTTAACAGCTGAGTAATATTTGAGTATGTATATATACCACATTTGCCTATCTGTTCTTTGGATGAGGGGCATCTATGTTCTTTCCAGTTTAGTTATTGTGAAACAAACTGGAATGAAGATTGCTGAATAAGTGTCCTTGTGGTAGGATGGAGCATATCCTGGAGTGGTATAGCTGGATTTTGAAGTAAATATATTCCCATCTTTCTGAGGAACATCTATGTTGCTTTCCAAGCTGGCTGTACACATCTGCAGTTCCACCAACAATGGAGGAGTGTCCCCTTGCTTCACATCATTGCCAGCATAAGCTGGCACTTGTGTTATTAACCTGAGCCATTCTGACAGATGTAAGATGAAGACCCAAAGTAGCTTTGATTTGCATTGTTCTGATGGTTAAAAGAATGTTGAACATTTCTTTACGTGTTTCTCAGTCTTTTGAGATTACTCTGTTGAAAGTTCTCTGTTTAGACCCTAATCTAATATCTAATTTTATTTATTTATTTATTTATTTATTTATTTATTTATTTATTCATAACTCTAGATTTTATTCCCCTCCTTGTCCACGCTCTGACTGTTCTACATCCCATACCTCCTCCCTGCCCTGTGTCTCCACGAGGGTGTTCTTACTTCCAACTCCACCCCACCAGACATCTAAACAACCTGGGGATGCCAATCTCATGAGGGTTAGGTGCATTTTCTCTGACTAAACCCATACCTGGCAGTCCTCTGCTGTATATGTGTTGAGGGCCTCATATCATCTGGTGTATGCTGCCTGTTTGGTGGTCCAGTATCTGAGAGATCTCTGGGGTCCAGGTTGCTTGAGACTGCTGGTCCTCCTAATGGGTTGACCTGCTCCTCAGCTTCTTCTAGCTTTCCTCTAACTCAACCACAGAGGTCAGCAGCTTCTGTCCATGGGTTGGGTGCAAACATTTGCATCTGACTCTTTTGCTTGCCTGTTGGGTCTTCTGAAGAGAAGTCATGATAGGTCCCTTTTTGTGAGTGCTCCATAGCCTCAGTAATAGTGTCAGGTCTGTGGGCCTCCCCTTGAGCTGGATCCCATTTTGGATCTGTCTCTGGACCTTCATTTCCTCAGGCTCCTCTCCATTTTCATCCCTGCAGTTTTTTTCAGCCAGGAACAATTATGGGTCAGAGTTTTGACTGGGGGATGGCATTCTCAACCCTCACTTGATGCTCTGCATTTCTGCTGGAGGTGGGCTCTACAAGTTCCCTCTCACCAATGTAGGGCAATTCATCTAATGTCCCTCTCTTTGAGTCCTGAGAGTCTCTTACCTCCCAACCACAAGGAGGGGGGAGAGACTTGTGATGTAAAGGGGATGGGTGGATAGAGAGGGGAGTGTGATCAGGTATTAGGTGGGGGGAAAAGTACTGAAATTCTTGACAGCCAGCAGAAAAAAATGGAAACATGAATCCCATTTTTTAAATTGGATTAATTGTTTTTTATGTCTAGTTTTCTTTGTTTTTTGGGTTTTGTTTTGTTTTGTTTTAAGTTCTTTAAGTTT
The DNA here is from genome assembly GCF_900095145.1 of Mus pahari. Lineage (NCBI taxonomy): Eukaryota > Metazoa > Chordata > Mammalia > Rodentia > Muridae > Mus > Mus pahari. The sequence continues at coordinate 162,355,085 of NC_034590.1, read as the reverse complement.
CTTGGATATTAGTACTCTCAGAATCTAGAGTTAGTAAAACATCTCTTCCCATTCTGTAGGCTTCTCCTTTGTCTAGTTGATGGTGTGCTTTGCCTTCAGTTTAAGGAGGTTCCATTTATTAATTGTTGATATTAGTTCCTTTGTTATATGTGCTCTGTTTAGAAAGTTGTATTCTGTGCCAATGCATTCAAAGCTGTCCTCCACTTTCTCTTCTATCAGGTTCAGTGCATCTGCTTTTATGTTGAGGCCTTTTGCCAAGGCAAAGTATTTCTCTCTTCAACCTGACAGTAGGGCACCATTGCTGAGAACAGCACCTGCACAACTCATTGAACCTAGAGAAGTACAATTGGTGCTGATGTGGAAACTTCACCACTTAGTTCTATTTTGTTTTGTAGAGATTAGCATTCTCCAGGCCACCAAAAGAGGAATGTGGACAACAACCCTGTCACAAAACATTACACCTATCATCTGTCTTGCCTGCAGAATATGGTAGGGCAACAGTGGCCAAAACTTGTGGAAGCACTGTCTTATTTGACTTAAGGCCTACTCCAAAAGAAGCAAAACATACTCAACACTACTTGGATAAGCAAGACCCAGAGACTAGATAACCCAGAGTCCCTGGGTCAAACCAAACATTGCAGGTCATAAAACAATAATCAATAGAGTGACTGTTAATATTCTGCTCTACTCATAGATCAGTGTCTTACTCAGCCATCATCAGAAAGGCTTCCTCCAGCAGCAGAAGAGAACAAGTGTAAAGTCCCACCGCCAGACATTATATGAGAGAAGGAGAGTCTAGACGGGAGGTCTCCATCAAATCTCTCCCCCAGAGCTCAAGAGTAATATGGAAGAAGAGGTGTAAAAAAGTGTTAAGAGACTGAGCAGATGAAGGATACCAAGAGAACAAGGCTTTCTGAATCAACTGAGTATAGCTCATATGAAGTCACACAATCTAAAGCAACAAGCACAGGGTCTACATGGGTCTATAGTAGGCTCTCTGCATATATATCATATCTTTTGGGATAGTACTGTTATGGGACTCCTGATATGAGAATGACTGGGTCTCTAACTCTTGTACCTATTGGATTGACTGTCCAACTTCGGTAAGAGTTATTTTGCTTGTCTGTTTGTTTGTCTGTTTTATTGTATCACATTTTATTTTGTCAGGTTTGCTTGTTATCTCTTAGAAGTCTATCATGTCCCGATGAAAGACAGAAAAGGAGTAGATCCACAAGGGAGGGCAAGTGGGGAGGAACTGTAAGGGAAATCTATAGTAGGGATATAATGTATGAGGAAAATCTATTTTTCAATAAAAGGAAAACATGAAAGGAATAGAAAAAGAAAACTCACACTCCTTTTCCAAAAAAAAAAAAAAAAAAAAAAAAAAAAAAAATATAATAAACATAATTCCTTAACCAGGGTGAGACCTCAAAACTGCCTACTCTTTCCATGATAGAATTCTGTCTGGATTGTCATTTTCAAGGATTTTGCCTGTTGTCACCAACATGTTGTGTCTATATGCAAAACT
>NC_034590.1:162339320-162353535 GCF_900095145.1 Mus pahari | reverse complement strand
TTTTTCAATAAAAGGAAAACATGAAAGGAATAGAAAAAAAAAACTCACACTCCTTTTCCAAAAAAAAAAAAAAAAAAAAAAAAAAAACCTATATATTGCTCATAATTCCTTAACTGGGGTGGGACCTCATGACTGCCTACTCTTTCCATGATAGAATTCTGTCTGGATTGTCATTTTCAAGGATTTTGCCTGTTGTCACCAACATGTTGTGTCTATATGCAAAACTCCAGTTTTGTGCACAAGGTTTCACTGTCCTAGCCTACTGCCTGGGTCTCTTACATGCTCAGTCTCTCTACCACAATGACCCCTGAATGTTTTTAGGAATGGGTATGACATCAGTGCCCATTCATTGTCGATAGCTCTTCAGTTTCTTGCTGTCTGAACTGTGCTCAGCTGTGGGTCTTTGAGTTAACCATCACTGACTACAGACAGCTGCTTAGATGAGAGCTGAGAGGTGAATGATCTGTTTGATGTGTTCTTAAATATGAACAATCTGTTGGGTGTGTTCTTAAATTGGCTTTGTGAGTGCCTTAAGGAGAATATTTTATTCAAATTCACAATGATTTTCACATTTTAAATATGATTTTAATTCTTCTGGTGAATTTTAATGAAGTGTGTAACATTTTGTCATTTGGGCACATGTGGAATTGTTCCTATTGATTTGTAAAGTATTTTCACCATAGTAGGCAAATTGCCCCTTTGATTAAAATGTGAGTTGTAAGACTGTTTTCATTGTCTCCATTCTGATATTCATTTATTTATGGTTTTTGATGTTCAATATTAATTAAATATAGGACTGTATATATTTTATAAATATAAAACAAAACTCAATGTCTAAACATCTTTGATAAATGAAAAGATAAAGAGAATTTTAAAATTTATTTATTATATCTGGCATGAATCTACTTACTTGATTGCCTATATTTCTAAATTGATATGTCGCATGAATTCTAACATTTCAGTTTTCAGTAAAAGTCCCTTTATACCAATCCCAACCGATTATACCAAACTAAAACCAAAACTGATATATCATATATATGCAATATAAGGTATAGATTATTTTAATACTAATAAAACTATAATTTATTTAAATTATTTTCTGATCTTTCATTTCTGAATATTGACCAATATACTTTACTAGTTCTTATTTTTTTCCTCTGATTAAATAGAAACACAAATCAGAAGATATATGCAGAAAATTTCTGAACTTCTCCATGTTAAATATGTTCTGCTGATTTTCTGGTTTTTTTTAAATGATTATCTTTATTTATTTATTTTTATTTGTTTATTTATTGTTGCTTATTTTATCTATTTCCATTTCAAATGTTATCCCCCTTCCCAGTTTCCCCTACACAAGACCCCATCCCTTCCTCCCTTATCCTGCCTCTATGATGGTGTTCCCCCACCCATCCACTCCTACCTCAGCGGTCGATCATTCCTTTATCCTGGGCCATCAAGCCTCCACAAGACTAAGGTGCTCCCCTCCAAGTGATGCCAGATAATTCAATCCTCTGCTACATATCTGGCTGGAGCCATGGGTATCCCCTGTGTACTTTTTGGTTGGTGGTCTAGTGTCTGGGAGCTTTGGAGTTCTAGTTGGTTGATATTGTTGTTCTTCCTATGAGGTTGCAAATCCCTTAAGTTCCTAAAGTCCTTACCCAAACTTCTCCATTGGGATCCCTGAGCTCAATCCGATTTGGGGCTATGTACATCTGCATCTGTACTGGTCTGGCTCTGGCAGAGACTCTCAGGGGACAGCTATACTGGGCTCCTGTCCGTAAGCACTTCTTGGTCTCACCAATAGTGTCTGGGTTTGGTGTCAGCAGATGGGATGGATCCTTAGGTGGGGCAGTCTCTGCATGGCCTTGATCACTCATGTTCATGGGTTGGATGGATTTACATAGAAGAAATGGCCATCTTACCAAATGCAATCTACAGATTCAATCAATCCCTATTAAAATTCCAACTCAATTCTTCACAGAGATAGAAAGAGTAATTCTCAAATTTATCTGGAATGACAAGTAATCCTGGATATCTAATACCATTCTCAACAATAAAAGAACTGCTGGGGAAATCACCATTTCTGACCTCAAGCTATACTACAGAGCAATAGTGATTAAAAACTACATGATATTGATACAGAGACAGAAAGGTAGATCAATGGAATAGAATTAAAGACCCAGAAGTGAACCCATGCACCTATGGCCACTTGATCTTTGACAAAGGAGCTAAAACCATTCAGTGGAAAAAGGGCAGCATTTTCTTTTTTCTTTTTTCTTTTCACTTTATTAAAATACTGAGTTTATTTCATTTGTATATTTTTGTCTCCCTACTATTTCCACATCTGACCACCACTATTACTATGTCCTATCATAACATTCCATACATACTTAAAACAAAGTAAAGGGTGGAGTTCCATCCTTGAAAACTAAACAGGCATTTTAGACAACACATTCTCGGCAATTGAACCTGGACGACATTTATCAAACACAGTAGGGAAAGTTCTCACTTTGCATTATAAAAAGGACACAGCCAGGTAACAACTATTACAGAAATGAAGTAAGACAGAATATTTCAAACTGTTTAAACCCTTTTCTTAAAGAGACTTCCTCCACTGCCAGAGATCTTGAATAGCCTCCCAGTCAGTCATCCGGAAACAATTCTTCACATAATTAATGAACTTGGCTTCCACTTTGGGAAGAGAACAACGTTTTCAACAAATGGTGCTGATTCCACTGAGGTCAGCATGTAGAAGAATGCAAATCGACCCATTCTTATCTCCTTGTACAAAGCACAAGTCCAAGTGGATCAAGGACCTCCACATCAAACCAGATTAAGATGAATCTAATAGAAGAGAAAGTGGGAAAGAAATTCAAACATATTGGCACATGGGAAATTTTCCTGAACAGAACACCAATGCTCTAAGATCAAGAGTGAGTGGGCAGGCTGGTGAGCAGGTGGAGGGGGGAGGGGATAGGGGGTTTCCAGAGGGGAAACCAGGAAAGAGGATAGAATTTGAAATGTAAATAAAAAGAATTGACAAATGGGATTTAGCAAGCCTGGCCTGGTGGCACAGGCCTTTAATCCCAGCACTTGGGAGGCAGAGGCAGGCAGATTTCTGAGTTCGAGGCCAGCCTGGTCTACAAAGTGAGTTCCAGGACAGTCAAGGCTACACAGAGAAACCCTGTCTTGAAAAAATACCAATAAATGAATAAATAAACAAATAAATAAATAAAATAAAAGGGACTTAACAAAATCGCCAAGCTTCTGTAAGGCAAAGGACACTGTCAATAGGATAAAACTGCAATCAACAGATTGGTAAAAGACGTTTACCAACCCTATATCTGATGGAGAGCTAATATTCAATATATACAAAGAACTCAAGAAGTTAGACTCCCAAGTATCAAATAGCCCTATTAAAAGATGGGGTACATACCCAAACAGAGAATTCTCAACTTAGGAATCTCAAATGGCTGAGAAGCACTTAAAGAAATGTTCAACATCCTTAGTTATCAGGGAAATGCAAATCAAAACAATCCTGAAATTCTACTTCACACCAGTCAGAATGGCTAAGATTGAAAACTCAGGTGCCAGCAAATGCTGGCAAGGATGTGGAGAAAGAGGAACACTCCTCCATTGCTGGTGGGATTGCAAGCTGTTCTGGTGATTTTCATTTTAATCTTTCAACTAAATTATTTAACTATTTCAATTAAATCTTTAATTTAATAAAATGTAGCAATTTCATACCCACTGAAACACTAAACTCATGATTAGATGATAATTTTAATAATTAGCTAAATTCTGATTATAATGTAGATTTTTATGTTTAAATAAAAATATTATATATTAATGTATAATACAATTAATGTAATCCATTATACTCATTTTATAATTAGTAGAGCTATAATAATTAGTATAACACAAACTAATACTATAAATTAATATATATTATAAACAGAGAATTCTGCCTGAGACAGCTAATAGTTAAATAATACTGAGTATAAATTACCTCAAATAAAGTCATGTAAAGTTATTTACTCAAATCTCTTCTTCAAGGTACTTGTAAGTATATAGTTAAAATATAGTCAAAATTTATAATAAATCAAAGGCAAATATATATATATATAAAATGAATATGCATATGAGGTATAGTGGTGTAGCCCTATAAGGGTACTGTTTTAGAAGCAGAGGCAGAGAGAATTAGTTCAAATTTGAAACCTGTTGGGTGTACATAATGAGTTCCAGGACAACCAGAACTATATAGTCAATATTGATCTACACACCCACACAGTTCAACATCGAATAATTCACAAATATCAAAAGCAGAAGTCGTTGTACTGTTCTGAAGAAGTTAGGCTAGGAAGGAGTCAGGAAGAAGGCGGTAGTTCTTAGTGGTTATTGCAGTTATAGTTTTTCATGTTATTAGGAAACATACTATCACAACAAACTTTCTGATCCTTTGGCTCTTACAACCTTTCCACCACCTCTTTTGCAAGATTCACTAAGTTGTAGTTTTGGAAATGCTTACTAGATACACTCAATGATACTGGGATCCACAACATTACATAGAGATTGGATATATATATTGGAAATTTTATGTATTTACATTTCAAATGTTATCCCCTCTCCCCTCCTGCTCCCCCTGCTTCTGTGAGGATGCTCCCCTTTCCACCCACCCAAGCTCACCTCACTGCCCTAGCATTCGCCTACACTGGACCAACTGGGCTTCTCCTTCTACTGATGTCTGACAAGGCCATCTTCTGCTACATACGTCGTTGGAGCCATGGGTCTTCTGTGTGTACTAATTGGTTGCTGTTTAGTCCCTAGGAGCTGTGGGGAGTCTGGTGGGTTAGTATTATTCCTCTTCCTATGGGAAGCAAACCCCTTCAGCTCCTTCAGTCCTTTCTCTAACTCCTCCATTGGTGACCCAGTGCTAAGTCCAACAGTTGGCTGCAAGCATCTGGCTCTGTATTAGTCAGACTGGCAGAGCCTCTCAGGAGACAGTTATAACAGGCTCTGTCAGCAAGCTCTTCCTGGCATCAGCAATAGTGTCTGGGTTTGGTGTCTGTAGATGGATGGATCCCCAGGTAGGGCAGTTTCTGGATGGTCTTCGCTATGGTTGTGTTTTTCTGTTGTGGTATTTGGTCTTTGAAAGAGAATGTAGTTGATTAGTGTAAAGACTACATTTATTTCTGGGTATAAATACAAATGTTTCGAGGTTACTGTTGTGGACTATGCATGTTTAGAAAATCAGGGGGCTTAGATTCTAATCCAAAAAAAAAAACAAAAAAAAAAAAAAACAAACTTCACTAGCATTAAGTCATTAGTGAGACTTCAGGTACCAGGTATGGTTTCTCTAGTTTCTGTTTCCATTGTGGGCTTTAATTTTAACCCCTACTGGAGCTGTAGTGTTATTGTGCCATGCTGGTAATTGGTGTGATTTATAGTCATAATAGCTGGGTAAGAATGTTAATAACTTAATCTGTTTTGAAAACTTGCATTCAACTTCTGATACTATAAAAGTTAATTCTCAAGGGCATTCAGGTCAGTTCCAAATGAAGGACTTCTGGGTCTTGTTTCTGAAATGCATGGCGGCAGAAGACTATATTCTATTGTGTCTCTTAGCCAGTCCTGGCCAAAATTAAAACGAGGAGTTCTTATATCTGGTGTTAAGGATTTTGTTAGGTGGACTTTGGCTCTTGGAGGTAGCAGTCAGCCAGGATATGACAAACTCATTAAAGTAATATACACATATTTACATTTATATACTGAATTAAGTCCAATTTAGAAAAATAGTTAATTGTATGCTTCCTTTTTCATCCATCCTTATTGGTATTTTACCAATCTCTCTTCTTTTTCATTATCTGTTTCCTCCTCCCATAAGGAGTGCCCCATTTCCCATATCATATCAGTTGTAGCCTCTTATTCTTAATAATAAAAATGTCTTAAAACCAAAGGGAGGACAAAAAAGAAAAGGGGAAAAATATTCAGATTAGGCAAAATCTTGTGTCTGTGCTGTACTAGTCTACATCAGTCAGGTACAGAGCTCCAGCTGCTGAGCAAGGAGAAGTAGATTTGGAAACAGAGACAGAAGCCTGGTCAAGGAACTCTTTTAGCCAAATGTTCAAAGGGTAAGGAACCATTAACTTTTTAAAATTGTTAGAGATAATGTAGTCTCTGTCTCAAAACACTAGTCATTTAGCCAATTTCAGGTAAGAAATTATAAGTAATTTTGGATATACTTATTAATTCTTCTATAGGAAGATAAACTATATATTTGGAGCATCTCCTGTTTAGGTATTTTGTGTGTATGTCATAGGTTTTAGAGATTGAACTATTGAAAATAAAGAGATCCTTTTCAGAGGCTGAGAAATGTCATCCTTGACTAACCAGTAATCAGTGGCTATGAACATTTCCGCTTTGATTTTGTGTTTTGAATAACAAACAAATTCTATTCAAAATCCTAGGCTGCTCCTTTCTTTCCTTAGGGACACATGAGAGGAATACAAGTCTATATTTACGAGGTCCCCTTGAGCTCTGCCTTGTTTCTGGATGGAGATAATGTAAGGACTGTTTTCAGGTGGGGAAAGGAGGACTATGCTATATCTGTTTTGTTTGCTGAGCATTTTTATGAACCTTCCTGGAAGACATTTAGCCACTCATGCATTAAAATAAATCTATAATGTAAATTTAATTTGCTAAAAAGCTTATGTATAAATAACCAAACCACATTATAATCAGTATTTTAAGCTACCATAATTATGTGATGCTAGCCTGGTGAATAGGGCAAAGAATTGAATCCAAATGCCTGCGACATTCTGCCCTGCTGCTAACCGCATGCCTTCCTTCTGAACTTCTGAGGATGCAGTTTATGTTTTAGATATTTTCTTTACTTAGGGGGGGGAAAGGGAATTTACTACTGAAGGCTCTGACTTTCAATGTTCAGAATTGACATTTTAATTTAGCACCTGAACATCCATATTCATTTATTTCCACTTGCTATAACTAGAGTGACCTCTTGGGGAAAGAGGATTTTCAGGAGGTGTACTTTTTGTGTGACAGATGACAACAGGAGATTTACTAGGATAAATAAGCTAGAGATTTCACCTCTGCCTCTGTTACTGAGAGGGGAAGGTACATTTTGTATTTTCTCATGCTCATGACTACCATATATTAGTAAAATTGGAGTAGTGGTTCTGTGCATAACAATATAACTCCCTCCCAGGAAGCTCACAGGGACTAAACCACCAACTAAAGATCACACAAAAGGTGTGTTTGGGGGGAGGACCCATGGCTCCAACTGGATATGTAGCAGAGGATGGCCTTTTGGGGCGTCACTGGGAGGGGAGCCCCTTGGTCATGTGGAGGCTCGATGACCCAGGGTAGAGGAATGCTAGGGCACTGAGACAGGAGTGAGTGGGCAGGTGGGGGAGCACACTCATATAGGTAGGGGAAGGAGGGATGGGAAAAGGGGTTTGTGGAGGGAAAAGTGGGAAAGAGGATAACATTTGAAATGTAAATAAATTAAATACCCAATAAATAAAAAATGAAAAAGAGACCTGATAAGAATCCCTGATTATGCATATGTGATAAAGAATGAGGGTCCAACAGTCTAAGTTACAATTTACATAAAAATTACATAGATTGTATAGTATCTTTCTAATGTTGCTAACTTGCTTCTCTAGGGTCTTTTTATGACAGGGAAAAAATAAGAGAAAGATTTGGATAATACATTTTGTTTAAGAGCAAATTGATTCTTCTGTTAAATGAGGAGTTGGTACAGACACTCTTCCTGGGCCCTTGGCATGAACCCATGTTTACCCTTTAGAAACAACTTATCCAGTAGCCTGTAAGAGGCAATGAAGACACTGTCTTTTAAATATTTTCTGATAATGAGTTCTTGCTTCTGCTTATCAAGCCTGAGGTTCAGAATCTGAGGATCAGGATAGTGCTTCTCTTCATGGTTGTAATTTCTTATCACTCAGATTAAAGGAATATCCTAGACCATTATACTTTATAATCCTCTTTTATGAATCCTTTTAATTTTGAGGTTTAGATACCACAAACCAAGACATTCAGAAGCAACTGCACATGTGGGAGAACCAGAATATTTCCATGCATGACTAAGTGAAACTGTGCTCAGAAAAGAACTGAAACTGTATAAAATCTTTCAGGCTGACTCTCGGGAGATAGTCATAGTAATAAGACAACACACACACGCGCACACACACACACACACACACACACACACACACACACATGCACGCACACGCAAGAAAATACTGACCCAGAAATGGAGAGATTAGCAGCAAGAGTTTATACATCATCATAATAAAATTTTCAGTACTCAGTTAAAACTTACAAGGCATACAAAGACAGAAGTAGAAGACAGCCAAAGGAGAAGGATACGAACCAGAACTGAAATAAAACTCAGAAAACTGAAATAATACTTTCCTAATGTTCAAAGGTTTGTTTGTTTATTTGTTTACTTATTTGAGACAGGATCTCTCATACTTCTTACTGCTCTGGAACTATGTAGACCAGACTAGCCTTGAACTTACAAATCTGCCTGGCTCTTGCCTCCCAAGTTCTGGAACTAATGGAATGCACCAGTATGTCTGGCTTTAGAAATGATCAATGTTTTTTTTTTTTTAATTCAAGAAAAGGAAATATGAATGGTACAGAAATATCAACAATATAATTTAGTCTATATCATTATATGAAAATAATAATAAATTTATTCAAAGTTAATATGGATACGGAAATAATATATATATGAACTCTTATGTGAAATAATAGTGTTTAAATTGTATGTATACTATGACTATAAAGAGTAATAGAATGAAAAGTTCAAATTTCACAACTAAAATTCAGCTCTGTACAATCAGGAAAAAACTTAATGTCTACCAACTAATACAAGACCAACTTCTGTGACTTCAAGGTTGGTTGCAGTAATTTTTACTCTCATTGAAAATTGATATGTTTTCTCATTTTATAGCTTATACAATAGCATTTTGGGTCTTTTTTCTCTTTACCTGAGAATACATAATGATTATCAGAAAAAAATGTCTTAGGGGAATATTATAACAGTTCTGTTTACTAAGTGACAAAATGATCATCTTACTTTTTAAATGAATACATCTATTTTTAAAGAGATGGGGATTCAAGGTTGTGTCAAGTTGACAGTTTAACCAGTATAGGTCTTTTTTTCTTTTTAAACTTTTATTCTTACTTTTTGCCCCCTCCCTGACCACCCCCTGCATTTCCTCATCCCAGTCCTCCTCCCCACAGTTTCCAAGAGGATGTTCCCACACACACACACACACCAGGTCTCTCCAATCCCTGGGGCCTCAATTCTCTCAAGAATTAGGTGCTTCTTCTCCCACTGAGGACAGACCAGGAAGTCATTTTCTGTATATCTGGCAGGGGCCTCGGACCAGCTTGTATATGCTGCCTGGTTAGTAGCTAAGTGTCTGAGAGATCTCAGGGGTCTGGAGAAAAGGGGGACATGATCAGGTATGGGAGAGAGAGAGACAGGAGAGAAGCCCTGAGGGCTAGCAAACTCAGAGGGTGGGAGATGGGGTTGCGGGGGCTCTAAAAATTACCAGAGATCTGGGAGGTGAGAGATACTCTTGTCTGGCATAGTAATAGTATCAGGCCTTGTAGCCTCCCCTTGAGATGGATCCCAAGTTGGGCCGATCACTGGACTACTTTTCCCTCAGTCTCTTCTCCATTTTGTCTCTGCAGTTCTTTTAGACAGGAACAATTCTGAGTCAGAGTTTTTGACTGTGGGATGGCAACCCCATCCCTCCACTTGATGGCTTGTCTTTCTCCTGGTGGTAGAAATTCTCTCTCCCCACTGTTGAGTATTTCATCTAAGCCCCAGACCCCTGAGATCTCTCAGATCATCTTACACTTTTTCATTCTAAGAAAAATATTAGGGACTACCTTCAGAGTTTCTATAACTCCTGTTCACATCAACATGGCAAAATATGAGAAAATAATGATCAAAGTCTTTTTTTTTTTTCAATTTTTTTTGAATGAATTTCAACTTTGGAAGAAACAAGTTGGACAAAGTCACTGAGGATATGCAAGAAGGGTAATTGGTATACAAATTCATGCTTTCAATTTTGTGTGAAACAACAAAAATATATCAGGGTTGAGAGTAAGTCAGATTAATCAGGATGAAGACAGTTCAAGACAACTAGGAACGCCTATTTCCAACTGTAGGACTTTCTTGTTTCACCTAAAAAAAATGTAAAAAAGAAACCACTGAAGAGAACACGTTGAACTTGAAGGGTGTGGTGTAGATGCTGAAGAGATAGCACTCCACAGTTGATGACTGCTGAGGCGCTGGTGAAGAAAGGCTCAGTTCTGTCTATAGGGCGGGCCTCAGAAAACCTGACCATCCTCCAGTGAACACATACACAACACAAACTGACCATTTTTCCTTTCTGATTTTCCTTTTTGGTTTTTCTTTCTTTTTGTTTTTAGGTGGGGGGAGGTCAAATGGAGGGGACTGGGTAGACATGGAAGAACAAGGACGTGATTGTGACCAGCATGCATGTTGTGAAACTCCCAGAAATATCAACCAAAACATTCTGTGGTGGGAGAAAAGATTATTGTTATTACTGAGTTGCTTCTTAAATAATTTCAACAAAAATACCTTCTCATGTTTAAGATGTTTGAAGAGAGGGAAGGAACAGGCATTTCTGGGCTACCATTTCTCCGGCCAGGGGATATATTCAGTTTACTACTAACTGTGATTACTCAAATAATTAGCCAAGCATTATTGAAGTGAAATCTGGCTTTAAAATAAAACTGTGCTTTTGAAAACAATCAAAGAAGAATCCAAGCTTTAAAAAGTTGGCAGCTTGGGAGTAGAAAGAAAAAGAGTTCATCAAGAAAACTCTATTAAAGCCACCAACTTCCCCTTGCTTAAGGTCAAAAACTTACTCCATGTTGATGTATTATTATATTAAAAATGGTTTCCAACAGTCATCAGTTTTCTTACTCTTGTCAGGTTTATGCCTGTAGTCTTACTGTTTGATCATCATGGAGTTAATGGTTGTGAGTCAATGAATAATCTGGGATACTACAGTTCCAAAAGAATAAAGAGAGAAGGGAGAAAGGGTAGGCATGTGGTCAAAATGAGATTCTTTTGTATAGTTTTTACATTATGGAAGTCAATCCAGGATAATGCTTTTGATTTATAGTTGTAGGCAAGAAAATCGATCAGTAAAGTAAACACAGGCACATGAAAACTTCTTAAAAGTCAAAAGACTAAGAGAGAAACACAGGGGCAAGTTCCTCTCACAGTGTGTGTTTGGCTCCCTCCTTGAAGTCATAGTCTAGTCCCCGGTGATTATATTTCAAGGCAAATTAACCCCTGACATCTACCAAATGCATCAAGGTCAGAGAAGAACTGCCTTTTAATCACTTACTGAGAAAAGCATGCCATTCTAATTTCAATCCTTCAGAAGAGAAAGAATTTATCAAGATGTTGATGTCTAATTCAAGGGAATATATAAAGTATTTCTAATCTTCTGTAAGTCAAATACAAATAGGATGAACAGCCAATAGCTTCATGGTGCTTGAATAAATGGATGGAAAGACAGGAAATGGAAAGTAGGTTTAATTGTATTGAGTGTGGGTTATAAGCATGTTCTGCAAGTCCAAAACAATTAAGTCATAATTTTATGTGTTTGGTTGTGGGATGTATCTTGGGTCTATGAAGTTACTTACTAATGAATGTCAATAATCAATGTGTCTCTTATATTTATAGCCACAAATTGATGGTCAAGGAAATTTTTTTTCTTTCTTTCTTTTCTTTTTTTGGTTTTTCGAGACAGACTTTCTCTTTGTAGCCCTGGCTGTTCTGGAACTCACTCTCCAGACCAGGCTGGCCTCAAACTCAGAAATCCACCTTTCTCTGCCTCCCTAATGCTGGGATTAAAGGTGTGCGCCACCAACACCCAGCAGGAAGTTTTAAAATTTCCAAAACTTAGAAATCTAATTAATAACAAATCTGAGGTTTAAATCTGCATTTTATGGTACTTTTACTTTAATCTAAGGTGAGTAGTAATTACTTCACGTGTTACTTGATAAAAGCAACATAAGAAAGAAGTGTTTGTTCGGATGTAGCTTCAGGGGAGTCATTCCCTTATGACATGGCAGCAGGAGGGTGAGAAAACACCACAGCCTCCACAGGGAATCACAAAGCAATTCTCAGCCCACTTTCACCTTTCATAAAGACTAGGACAGCAGCCCATGAGATACTGTTGCACACCATTAAGGTACATGTTCTCAACTCAATTAACCTGATCAGTATAATCGATCCCTAGCAAACCCAGAAGGTTGTCTCATAGGTGCTTCTAGATCCTGTCAAGTTCAAAATCATTTTTAATTTTCACAGTGAGATTTTGAACTTTCCAGAAAATTGAGTCTCCAAACAAAGTGTTGAAATATCAGTCCCAGATTTATTTCCTCTCGGTCTAGTCATATGATATACTGTCCAATTTTGTTCACTTTTATCTCCAATATTTCTTGAGAAGCTGCTCAGTGGAAAATGTTCTCCAGGGACTTTGTGGCTTAGTAATGACCAAAACAAACATTATATTCATCTTCATTAGCTTTACAGTGTAAAAGAAATTCCACATTAAGCAAGTGCTTCTAAATATGAGGCTTCTAAGACAATTGTCTAGGAACTAACAGCTCAATAGACTAGGCTGGGCCACCTGTCTGATATGCCAATTAAGGACCAAAGTTACGCTGAAAAGCAGAGACATATTCAGTGTGACCACACCAGGAAGAGGCTACTGTTTCAATGTCCAATTACAGACATAAATTAGGGGATTAAAAGGATGGAGATATGGCTCAGTGGTTAAGAGCAGTGACTCCTCTTCCAAAGGTCCTGAGTTCAAATCCCAATAACCACATGGTGGCATACAACTATCTGTAATGGGATCTGATGCCCTCTTCTGGTGTGTCTGAAGACAGCACCTGTGTACTCATAAATAAAAGAATGAATACATCTTTTAAATAAATAGAGGTTAAATAAAGGAATAATTAGATCAGGGGGTACAGGAATGTATAAATGAGTAGTCTTTGTCAAGATAGAATCAACCCTATTATCGGCATGCCTTTGGTATTTCAAGGAGGCCAAGAAAAGTTTCCAGTGCTTTCCTTGATTGGAAGGGTCCATCTAGTTCCCACAAGATGCAGAGCTTTGCACTTTACTTAGCTTTGTCAAAATGGATAATTGCCTTTGTCTCCAGAGCACGACCATAACGGTTGTTCTTACTGCAATCCAAGGGTGCTGTAGATTTAAGACTATGCCTTACCATTATGTGTTCAACCTTGAAGAGATATGTTAGACTGACACTATTAAGAAATTAGCATGCCTGTGTGCAGAGGTAAGCAAGGGACTCAAAGTAAAGCAAAGAGATATGAGAAGAGGCTGAGATGCAATGCTTTTATCTTATGTTTAGTTACCTTGAGGGTCCAAGTGAGGAGTCAATTGTTTTCAACAAAACAGCTTCTTCCAGTCTCTTTTATTTCTGTCAGTAAAGAGGGTACAGAATAGTGGAGTCTCATGGGTTTCTTATGTTGGTCTTTGTTTCCAACCCTCAGAAGATGACACAAAGGCTCTCAGGGATATCCTTAGGCAAACATTAAAGCCAGAATCTGAATACTATTACTATCTTATCTTCTATGACAATGGGCATGCTAAAAACTATAACCCTCTATTAGTTTTCAAAGTTGGATGTTGAAGGAATATTATGTAACAGAGAGGACAATAAGGAACAGAGGCTTTATTAAATAAAGTCTTTTGTTTAATAAGTGAAAGACTACTGAAGTCAGAGAGAATGATAAAGTTTAATTCATCTAAACCAGAACATGCAACTTTTAGTCCCTAAAGTGAACTATGGAGACATACTAGGAGTCAGATATTAGTGTGATTAATCAGTGATTAGTAGGAGGCTGAACAATGTGAGTGGTCTATGTGAGCTGCCTAGTTAAACCTATAGAAGCTAAGCTTCTATCCTTTCATTGAGACTTAGAGAAATAGAAGTTGCTGGCTTCCTTCCTCCCTCCTTCCCTCCCTGCCTCCCTTCCCCCCTGTCTTTTTTCTTTCTTCCTTCCTTCCTTCCTTCCTTCCTTCCTTCCTTCCTTCCTTCCTTCCTTCCTTCCTCCCTCCCTCCCTCCCTCCCTC
>NC_034590.1:162337640-162339235 GCF_900095145.1 Mus pahari | reverse complement strand
CTCTCTCTCTCTCTCTCTCTCTCTCTCTCTCTCTCTCTCTCTCTTTCTTTCTTTCTTTCTTTCTTTTTCTGTTCAGATTTCAAAATGACTGTCTCAGACTTTCAGGAAGAATTCCTAAGTTATGAAAAAGCCAGAGACTGGAAAAATATTTACAGCTCAAAGATCAGAGAATTTTTGACTAAAGTTCAGCAAAAATTGACAGTACATTAAATCTGTCTTAGTCAAAAACAAGGATAGGCTTTAGACCTCAGCTAGTTTTGGAATTGGTTTATTTGTCCAAACAACACCTCCCCACCCCACCTCACTTGTTTCAGCAGCTAAATTTCTATTCTCATATCATTTATTCTATACTCTTCAATCTTGTGATTGGGGCTGGAGACCAGGGCCACATGCTTACCTCTGTCTATGTGGATTGACTCCAGAATATATGCTTTACTCTGAAGTTACAATTGAAGTAAGTGCAACTCAGCTAAGATAGGTTGTTTAGAGAAGTAAATCAAGAAGTGATTTTGTGATTGTGGAGCCAGTGCTTAGACAGTACTTAGAGTAGCAGACCTCAGAATTAAAATTCACCCTGAGCACATTGAGGGACATTGCTCAACAGCAGAGCATGTGTCTGAAATGCACTCTTTGCATTTAATGATGCCTAAAGCCAGAAACTTAATTTATTTCAGTCTGTCCACGCGCTTGCTCTTTTGTTCTAGATAAAACTGGATATATTTCTTATTTTTGAAAAAAAAAAAACTATTACAGTTCTTGAAATTTTTACCCCAAAGAACTCAAAGAGATGTTTAATATAGCCGGGGATCCCAGACCATACCCAGAAGTACTTGGGGCATACAGATTAGGAGATGTGCTGTCCTGCATATACTTAAACTAGTTTAAGGTTAAATTTTATTCAAGTATAATCCTTTCAGGAAGATGCTTGAGTAGAAAGAGGATAAAGGGATAAACTCTATTTCTTGTGTAAAACAGACCATCATATCAAAGCTTCTTAAGGTTTAAGTCCCTGTAGTGATTTTGGCATGGATTTTCTGACATCACACAAAGATAACTCTGTGTTAGGATCTATTTTTATAATGAACCATAACTCCTCCTATAGCACAGAAGCCATATTTAGAATTTAGTTGGCCTATAGGATTGGCATAGTCTTTGCTCTACATAGTGAGATCGCAGTCTTGCTTTCCAACATTATTCCATTTCAAGATGTGTGAAGAAATGTATGAAACCATCCTTCATTTTGCTATCTGAATTTGGAAACTATACATTAAGATTACTGTTGATCCTCAACTATGAATACAAAGATGTATGAGAATGAAGTCATAGAATGCATTGGGGTTATAATACAAATGCCTCACAAAATCATGATAAAATAAAATAAAGTAAAACAAAATAAAGTAAAATAAAATAAAATAAAATGAAGCAATGCTTTTAAAGAAAATTTATAGTATGTCCATTACCACAGACATCATAAGACAGTAATTTTTGATCTAAACATTGGAATAAAAAGGAGTACAAAGAAAGAAAGGAAGAGAGAGAGAGAGAGAGAGAGAGAGAGAGAGAGAGAGAGAGAGAGAGAGAGAGAGAGAGAAAGA
>NC_034590.1:162320183-162337561 GCF_900095145.1 Mus pahari | reverse complement strand
AGTACAAAGAAAGAAAGGAAGAGAGAGAGAGAGAGAAAGAGAGAGAGAAAGAAAGAAAGAAAGAAAGAAAGAAAGAAAGAAAGAAAGAAAGAAAGAAAGAAAGAAAGAAAGAAAGTTTGATTCAGGAACTCTGCAAGGTACTTCCCATACCTAGGGCAGCTGCAATCACTTTGAACATGGATTCAGAAGGAATAGTCAGAACCTACAAGAAATATTAGTGAAATGCATTAATGTATGTACTTTTTAGATGTAGTTGATAAATCAATCCAATACAATAATATGTGGCATTAACTCTAGAAGATCTTCAATTCTAGATGGAGAGAGGAGGGATATTTGTAAAAAAATTCACACAGTCAATATTAATATAAAATTTGTAGCAAAAACTAAATTAGCATAGAACAAGTGAGAAAGAGAATGTGACTTAGAGTTAGAAACTACAAACACACACTGAAGAAAAGTATATTAACACAGAAATAGATATGAACTTATATAAAATAGATTAAACAAATTAATATATAGGTGAGTCTACTTGGTAGAAATATCCATTTAGAAATACATAAGTATAGTAAAGTGGTTATTAAATCCAGTGCCAGTTTTCATGTAGGTTTTTAAAATGTCAATAATGATCAGATATGGAATGACTTTGAATTGTAGCAAGAGAATTTTGTTGATAATTGAACATGGGGGTGTGATGGTAAGAAATTATGAATTTTGGGAAAGCTAAGTGTCTAAGAAGATCCTTAATTTAAGTTCCTTTTTATCTAAATAAACTACATTGATTAATTCAGAAGTACAGACATGTGTATGCTTGGAAGACTCTTTCTGATGACGTGTGCCTAATTCTTACAGCTTTAGCAGTCCAACTGCTGCAGACTGCTGCAGTCTCTGTACATGCTGCCTCAGTTTCTGTAAATTCATGTGTAATATCTGTCATGTTAATTTAGCGGGCCTTGAGTTTTTGGTGTCCTCAAACACCCTTGGTCTTATACTTTTTCCCCATCCTCTTCTGTAGAGATCCTCGATTTGATGGAGACATCCCACTTAACATCAAATGTTCTAAGATCTCTCCCTTTCTGACTAATGCTCAGCTGTAGGTCTTGGCACTTGTTTTCTTCTGCTGGAGCAAGAAACTTCTCTGATGATGGCTGAACAGGGCACTGATCTTTAAATAGAGAAGAATGCCTTGTTGTTGCTACATTCCGTTAGTAGAACACTAGTATTTGCTTTCACCCCAGGTCGCTAGACTCTTTAGGCTCAGGTTTTTGTTTACATAAGCAGTGCCAGGTATGAGTTCCATCTCATCAAGCAGGCCTTAAATTAAACCAGATAATCATTGTGCTTTTCCACCAGCATATCTTGTAGAGCACTACTGCAAATAAAAGACTGTGGGGATTGGTGTTTATGTTTCTTTTTAGGCAGCATACAGAGTATCTTTCAGTACCAAAAGACACTAGAACTTAAATGTGAAGGGTCTACTTGCCTTGTTCAATGGATTTCTTAGATAATGTCTTGAGCAATGGAATCTTAGTGTCTGTTTCTGGAAAACCACCATAGTTTTGTTTGTGAATTCCCATGGGACTTCATTGGCCAAAAATTCAAATGGATGCAAACCAATCCCAGTGCTGGAAACTTCATTTGATGAAAATAGATGACCACTGAGGCTTTTATATATATATTTTTGAAATCTTCTACTGGACTAGGTTTCCACACTATACCTCAAATAGCCCTTAGTTTTAGCTGTTTTCTGTGTTCCCTCCCCCATTCCCCTCTTTCTTCCTCCTCTTCACTTGATCCTCCTATTCCAGTCTCTTTACCCATCCATAACAATCTATTTCTCTTTTCTAGGGAGATCTATATGCCCTACTCCTAGTCCCATATTCTATACTTAACTTCTATATTTCTACATATTGTGGGTTAGTTATCCGTATATGAGCAAATATAGACCATGTTTGTCTTTCTGAGTCAGGGTTACCTCACAGAGGATGATTACTTTTTTCTAGTTACATCTATATATCTTTGAAATTCATGACTTACTTTTTTAAGAGCCACATAGTACTCTGTAGAGCAAAAGCTACATGTTTTTTAAATCCATTTTTCTATCTAGAGACATCAGGAATGTTTCCAATTCATGGTTATTATTAATACAACAGCAATAAGCATGGTTGAAATGACATCCCTGTGGTAGGTTCACGTGTCTTTGGGTATATGCTACCGAGTGGTAGAGCTGGATCTTGAGGTAAATCAATTCCCATCTTCCTGAGGAACTGTCATACTGATTTCCCTAGTGGCTGTGCAAATTCACACTCCTGCCAGGATTAGATGTGTGTTCTCCTATTCTGCATCCCCCCCCTAGCATGTGCCATCACTTGCTTATTAAATATCCATTGCTTCAAAGAAAAAGGCCATCTTCGTATCTGGAATTAAAAAAGATTTTACAAAACTGTGTGTGTGCTTTAGTTTGTTTGCTTCTTACCGACAAGTATGCATATCATGAACCTTTGTTCATGTTTCATTTACAGGTCATGTGACTTTTGTCACTTTACATGTATGAGTGTTTCTTGGGCTCATGATACTGATAGTTGTCAGTAATTTTCATAAATCATAAACACATCATGAAAACTTGAACTGAACTGACTATAGTCAAGACAACACTTGTAGCAAGTTTTTCCCTGTGATGATTTTGTAAGAAAGCACACAATACAAATCAAGTGAAATTTAATAATAGACTCTGAATAAATTATGATTTATATTTGAAATGCACACTGTAAATCTGCTTAATAATTGTTAAGCAAAGGCTAATGGGATGGCTTAGTATGTAAACTCCTGTACTGTCGCTAATGGGATGACTTAGTATGTAAACTCCTGTACTGTCGCTAATGGGATGGTTTAGTATGTAAACTCCTGTACTGTCGCTAATGGGATGGTTTAGTATGTAAACTCCTGTACTGTCAACCCTGTGGAGCCTGCTTTGATACTAATTATCAGAACTCAGTCAAAA
Source organism: Mus pahari (assembly GCF_900095145.1). Classification (NCBI taxonomy): domain Eukaryota; kingdom Metazoa; phylum Chordata; class Mammalia; order Rodentia; family Muridae; genus Mus; species Mus pahari. Next base: position 162,334,563 of record NC_034590.1, on the reverse strand, counting down.
GAGGAAAATTACTCTGACAAACTATTCTCTGACTTCCACAGGAGAGATGTAATGCATTTGCTCTGAGATGAGCAATAAGCACACGCATTCACACGTGCACACACACACATAAATAATGAAATGAAAAATATGTTAAGACTACTATCACATTTACACTATATTAAGTGAAATGTACAATTCAGTTATTAAAATTATAAGACCTCAAAATAGTTCATGCTTGAATCCATAAATATATACAAAACTTGATGAACATTGTAGCTATGAGTCAAACAGTCAACAGGAAGAACTTAAAATTGAATAAAACTGAAACAATGTGGCCCAAAGTAATTTTTTTATTATAGTCAGTTTTAACTAATATGCATACTAACAAGAATCTATCATTGAGCATATTTATAGCAAAGATACATACTTACCCAGAAGTTTTACATATCCTTTGTATGAATACCCTCCAAATGGATAGAACATATTTCCTACTTCTAAGAGACTGAGTGCATTATACATGCCTTCCAAAGAGTATAATATGATAATGGGGCAGATAAGTAACTTTTATAGTGAAAAAACCCAGGATTACTGTCTCGGGTGGGTGATCACAGTCAATATTTACAGTGAGAGATCATAGGATGAAAGTGCTTGTTGCATCTGTATCCTATTCCCCTGAAATTAAAATTCTACCACTCAAAAAATTAAGTTCAACTTAGAGATGTTTTAGAAAATGTTTCACCAGTACTGTACAATAGTGTCATCAAAGTGCTACAAATTAAAACTAAAATAAATTATTAATAAAATAAAAGTAAAAATCAAACAGTACAGAAGAAACCATAACGACTAAATGGAGTTCTTGTTGAGAGTTCAAGGCAAGAAAAAACATTATGAAAACAAAGTGAATATATACTGTGAAATTTAGTGAAACATTATATATTACTATCAATGCATTACTTGCAACAAAAATACATCATGCTAATAAAGGTTGTTAATAATGTGGCATACTGGATATGTGCTCTGTAACAGGTCATTATATCTTCATACATTTTTCTGTAATTCTAAAACTGTCCTAAAATTAACAGCTTGTTTCTTAAACATGGAAAAACAGACAAATGGAAAAACAAAACAATCATAGAGTCAATGTGAACTATGTTTTAACTTTTGTGAAAAAGGAGAAAACACTGAATTCATATTTATGTATGATTATGTTTATATAAATACCAGAAGGAGGAATGAAAGGTATATAGCAAAAAAGTGAACTCCATCAAAGTAGATGGAGTAGTACAAAATAGTAAGTCAGAGCTAGGAGAAAAGTGAATAATTATTTCTATTTATTTTTCTGAAGAAACCACAGAGTCAGCATAGTAAATAACGTACAAACCCTTTATTGAACAAAGTACAATTATCAGGGTACTAAGATATGGCCACTATGATATGCCGTTAAACACACTTTGTCATGAAAGAAGCAAGTACAGTGAATGCATCGATTAAGAATTTATCAACTGGGCAGTGGTAGCACATGCCTTTAATCCCAGCACTTGAGAGGCAGAGGCAGGTGGATTTCTGATTTTGAGGCCAGCTTGGTCTACAAAGTGAGTTCCAGGACAGCCAGGGCTATACAGAGAAACCCTATCTCAAAAAACAAAAACAAAAACAAAAACAGACAAACAAACAAACAAACAAACAAAAAAAAAACGATTTGGCTGGGCAGTAGTGGCACACTCCTTTAATCCCAGAACTGGGGAGGCAGAGGCAGGCAGATTTCTGAGTTTGAGGCCAGTCTGGTCTGCAAAATGAGTTCCAGGGCAGCCAGGACTATAACCCTGTCTCAAAATAAAATAAAATAAAATAAAATAAAATAAAATAAAATAAAATAAAAGAAAAGAAAATAAAAGAAAATAAAAGAAAGAAAGAAAAAAAGAAAGAAAGAAAGTATTTATCATGTTTTCTTGGATGTGATCATAACAAATATCTTCACCATGGTGTCTTTGATGCTAAGGACCTCAGTATTATAAAAATTTCTTTGTTATTTCATTTAAAATAAATTGACAGACAGGGTTTCTTTGTGTAACCCAGGCTGGCCTGGAACTAGCTCTCTAGACCAGTCTGGCCTTGATCTCAACAAAGATCCATTGCATCTGCTTCCTGAGTGCTGGAATTAAGGGAGCATGTCACTACTGCCCAGCTTGTTTCTTCCTGGTCATGCAAGAGTGTAACCTTTATCTGTTCTCTAACCTGAAGCAAATCTAGTTCAAGGATGGCATAGTCAATAACAGTATGAAAAATATAAAGAAGCTCAAAGAAAGATGAGCTGAAGACTCTCCAGTTTCCTCCTCAGTCCTGTCCTCTAACACATGATTCTTAAATCTCAACACCGCGCCCGGCATTGTTGTGCATTTTATGTTTAGCGCTATACCCCATATTTTGATTGGGTTGTCTGCTTCTTTTTATAAACTAATTTTAACCTTCCTTGTTTGTCATTAGAAGTGTGTACAAATGGCATGTCTGCAGTCATGCCAAATCACATAGGCCTACATGGTCTTTGGATGTGATCCCTTGCCAGAACATTCATGTTGCTGGGATAAAATTTTCTACAACTCATAGCTTTGCTTCCTGATAGGCTTGTTGAGAATGTAACCTTAACTATTTTTCCCTGCTTTGGTTGTGGTACCTTAGGCTTATGATATATTTGTTTCTGCTGAAAACAGTATTAATTTGTTTGCTTTTCCTGAAAAAAAAATGATGAAGAACACACCAAAATTTCTTTGTCTTGAGAGTAAACATCTGGTCATAATAGCAAGCTGGGTCTCTAGGAGACAATTGATGATAGATTTGTCTATGGTAAATTGGTCAGTAACCTTTACATCATCATCTATGTGTAAGTAATGAAACACAGAACTAAGAAACTGAATATTCATGTAAACCCAACAAAGGTCTTATTACTTTCCACAGTATACCTGGACTTTTGGTCCTTTAATGTTGTTGATATAGGTTGACTGACCTGATATCAGTCAGTGCTGGAGTGTAGGTCACTATCATGGATAGGAAATTATTTGAAGTATGGTAACTCCTCCCCTGCTGAAGAACTTCCTCATCATCTTATCTGGTCACACTGTTGATTGCAGAATAGCAAGAGGATCTTCTCAAAGGGGGGAACCTGGTGACAAATTCTGTTACTGTGCTTTTAACTGAATCATAGTTACCCAAGCCTTAGCATCACTCTGTTGACTAAATGGACATTCTTTTCACTACAGTGGTTACAGAAACTGCTCTAGAGTAAATCTCAAATAATGCTGAGACAGGATTACAGTAGAGTTTAGGTACAGTGAGAAGGTCTCTAGCGGGCCTAAGGATGTACGTGGTCAATAGTGGTTAATTTTTTATTTAAATGTTATTCGGACCCTTTGTTGTAACTTCTTCCATTCTTGAAATTATGTCTGTTAATTGTGCTAAAATGACAAGAGCTCTGTGATGTCTTCTAGCAGCGAGATTACGGACACATTGCCTACAGTCTGCCTCTTTCTATGTGGGGAAGGAGATGTTGTTTTGTTGATTTTAAACACACAGATACCTCAAAATGCCTACAACACATATGAAGGTGGTTTATTATTAAACTAATGCTTTGTGCGCTGACATTCCTAAACGGATGTCTCATCCTTTTTTATCAACTTTTTCCTCACTGAGAAAGTCTCAGTTAACTTCAAGCACACCTCAGGGTCCTAGATGAAGGGGAAGTGTCTATCATACTTCAGACATGGCACTGATCAGTTTTTCTTGGGAACCAAAAAATATGATGTTTTTTTTGTGTGTTCATTGAAGATGTTTGTGGGGGGAAAAAGATGTAGCTGGGTAATTTTTCTTCTTTTTAATCTTCTCTCATCCTGAAATTTAAAAATTTTTAGCTACCACAACAAAACCAGTATTGGTGCGACCAATTATAAAAGTACATTGCCCTATCACAATTTTTATTGCTTTTCTTTTGGATTTTTGAAACTAGGTGTTATCATGAACTTCAAATTTGCCAAATACCCACCCACTAAATAGTCTAAAACAAGTTAGTCTAAAACACAGAGTTATCTTCCTGTCTTGGTCCTGTGGAGAGCTGAGATCATAGGCTAGCCAGTCAGGGTCCAACTTCTGTTGTACTCACATTTAAAGATGAAAATACCCAGTCTCAAAAATTTTATGTAACATACTCAAAGACTGTTCAGTGTGTGATGGAACAGGTGTTCAAATCAATTTTTTTCTAATCCCAAGTACACAGTGTAGGGTAAAAAGTCCAAACTCACTTCTGAGTTCTAAAACTCTCCAGTCCCTGAGGTTAAAATCCCACCCACCTCTGGGCTCACGCCAACTCAGGACACGAAATCCCACCAAGTTCCACCCTGGAAACCTCCGCTCTCTATAAAATTCTATTTCAAAGAAAACCCATAAACCCCTGCATCCCAGTCAGTTAGTACTTCTTGCCTAAGCAGAGGCAGACTCCTTCTTTTGCCTTTCTGGGATAAATCCCTTGTGTTAGTTCTATCGTGCATCGAGACTTTGTAGCATTCATTGGCTCCAGACTGGCAGATAGCCTTTCCTTCAGAGCTGTAACCCCTACATTGGAGAAACCTTTCGCCACAGAACTGCAACACTTACATTGGGAAAATCCTTCACCTCAGGGCTATAACACCTACACTTAGGGAACATGGTTCCTCCCCCCACCCCCCCACCCCCCCACACACACACATCGTAGGTAACTGGATATTTTTAAATGGACAACCTTGTAGAGTGGGTAGGATCTCCGCATCTAAACTATTAGATTGTCACGGGAAAAGGCTGACGCAGCCAGCAAGGCTTTACAGCAACATCAATGATGAAGGGAGGCTCAAAAGACTCCAGTTCACTCTGGGTCATGGTGACGTGTGAACAGTCCAACATCATGGATGCAGTGGTAATAATCAGTTCTTTTCATGGTGCATGGCACAGCGTTTAAAGCAGAATTCAGGACAAAGTGTGTTTGTCAGAGCATCATTATAGCTTTAGAGAAAAATGACCCATCGTTTGTCTTTATCTCTAGTCACCCCCCCACCTCTGATCCCTAATTTTCCAACCCCGGATTTTCTCTTTAATTCTATAAAAGGGATTAATGGCTTCATAGCAGCAGAGAACATAATGTACTTAAGAACTTCAGCCATATGACACATTATTGTCGCAGTGAATGAAGAATTTAGCATTTATTTGGTGCTTTATTTGCAGTGTGCTTATTCTGATCACACACTCACATGCACATTATAATCCTAATGATCACTTTGTGCTTTTCTATTTGTCGTGCTTATATTTTCAGCATTTAAAATTTGCAATATTTGGTAAAAATTAATGCTCATGAAAGCTTGCAGCTGTCTAGTATTTTGTACTATATATTTTTTTTCCTCCATAGAGCCTCAGCTTCCTTTCCTGAGAATTTCAATCCAAGTCTCTCACCATACAAGCCTTGAAAATACTACATGGGTCGTCATCCATGTATCCTTAGTGGGATGAAAATGATGGTCTGCTCTTGTTGGGCTGAAACATGGGGGCCACCACTTAAACCAACTCCTCTATTTCTGCTTTCAAGTCTCAAAGATTTCTAATCCTTTTGAATAAACTTGTATTCAATGTTTTGCATATGCTAAGTGCCTAGAAAACTTTAGAGTAGACTGGTGCCTTCTCTGTTTTCTCTTTGTCATCTGAACAGATGAATTTTTAAATTTCTTTGTCTTGGCATAGAAAATGAGGTGAATAATGACGAGGGTGACAGAAACGGTGATGTTGCTTGTGATGGTTGTGGCAATGGTGATGTGCTGATGTTGGTAATGACAGAGATTAGGATAATGATTCTGGCAATCATGGTGGCAGTGGTAATTATGGTGGTGGTGGTGGTGAGGAGGAGGAGGAGGATGAGGATGAGGGTGATAGCGATTTGGTTGATGATGATTGAGATATAGATTGTTCTCTTTCACCAAACTATGCAAATTTGTCTAATAGACCTGGGATTTCAAGACCAGAAAGAATGGTATGTACTACAATATACTGCTGCAAACACATGTACCCCAGTTACAGTGTACTTGTATACATGAATGTAAAAAAGAAAGCAATGATTCAAAGATGTGAGTTCAAAAAAATTATGATCAGAAAAACATGTAAAATAATCACCAGTAAGCATATAATAAATATGCTGGCAGAGCAGTCTTTTCTAAGAAGTTTTCTAGAGAGAAACCAATATAAACAAATTCCTGGCATATACTACAAATAATATCTGGGAAATTATGAAAGCAAGGCAGAAGGCCATATCCATACATTAAGGACAGCATTCAGAGTATCCTGTCACCAGATTGAGGTCTATAGCTAAGTTCTGACATCCAACAGAAATAAAATAAACATATCTTATGAACTGAATGTAAATATTTGTCACAGGAGGGACAAAATCATATCTAAGAATAATCCCAAGCACAAAACATTCTTAAGGTATAAGGCCCTCTGCCTTTTACTAGAGCCACTCCCAGTTCCCAAAGGCACTGTTCCTGTGTGTCGTTCTTTTGACAATGGTCCTAAAATAGATTATGGGTGTAGTGGTGGTGTCAGATAGTAAAATTATTATTTAATTATGTATATAATAAGAAGGCATATATGTAGAGTATATTGTCATGTATAGTCACATGTTATACATAATCTTATCACATATGAAAAAATAGTAATTCATTGTTAAATTTATTCTCATTTTAGGGAGGATCAACTACATTTTGGAAGGATTAAATGACTTGTCCATGGTTCTACATGTGAGATGTGCTTTTTAGAACCAGATAAGTGGATAGCAAAGCAACTGTGAACCACAAATTTAACCTGAAATCACTCAAAACTAACAATCAGAGAGTAGGAGATTTCATGCTGGTCATTAAGAACAGAAAGTGACAGTTTGGTATCGGCTCTGGCCTGCTTCCAGTACTCCACTGGTTCTGATGCTGAGTTAAAAGCCATGGAATTACTGTCAATAGATTTTTATCTGTCTTACCACTTTTTCTCCCTTAGAATTTTTTCCTTGTAAGAATGATTGTAATTTTCTCTGTAGAGTATGTGTTTTTTCCCCCACCATTTAGGATTTTTAGAATCCTTCCTTCATTCTTCCCTTTCATCCTTATGTCCTCTCTTTCTTTTTCTTTGCCTCCTCCTTCTTGTTCCTGTTCTTGCTTTTTCATTTAGGACTTCTACTCCATGTCCTAATAGGACTGAAGTGATCATTTAAGGATTATACTTAGATGAAATACTTGTTATAACAAGAGAATGAGGTGATAATGAGATAATACGAACAAGAGGTCTCTTATTCTTCTGTAAGGAATATTTACTTCATTCAGAGTTGAGATGGTGAAGCTGCTTAGTTATTTGATCATTCCTAAATCTGCCAACTCTGTATTGCAATGTTATCAAATAACACTCTCTAGGAAAATGACCTAGGACTTCATCTGACTCATATATCATAGAGGTAAATTAATGGTTATATTTTTCATGGAAATTGACATTGTGACGACATAAGTCTTGTCTATTGTGAAATCAAAGATTATGTTTCAATTAAAGGCATGATTCTTTAGTTTTACAATTAGTCCTTAGTTTGTGTAGGATGTGTGTTTACAAGATATTAAACATTTACCGCATGCAGTTTTGTTTGCTATCTTTTCTAAAACTAGTATTTATCACACAACAAATGAAATCCATCTGCGAGGAAGGCACACATATTTTAGAATGCCCTCAGCTACTGTGCTTAAAACTACACCCTTGACTCTCAGGAGAATACAATTTCTTTATCATTAAGCTCATTAAGATAGGCATTTACTTGACTACAGGAAGTGGATAGGGTGAGGGTTTTAGTCAACACTGGTTTTTGCAGAGAGATGCTATTCCTGTAACAAACACAGGAAATCTCCCTGGGCAGCTTCTCTAGGTAGACAACACTTCCCTTTTTTCAGTGAGAGGAGGAGAGAAACCAGATGTCCTTTATGAGGGAGACTCCTTTTGGGTAGTGTATTGTTTCAGCTATATATCACAGAAAGATTCATTGTTCTTACTAATATAAGTTTGTCACATACATAACTCAACATATTGACATTCACAGGCACAGGGAATTTATTACAGCTCCAATAAATTGGTAATGTGTAGTTGGAATGGTCCTTATGCCATTAGGCCTTGCCACAAGTGAGACCATCATATCTTTCAATAAGTCAGACTAAATTCTATATCTAATGGATAAAAACATCTGGGAATGGAAGACACCAAGGAAATAAGGCCTTCTAGATAGAAGACAGATGTACATATGAACTCACAAAGACTGGGGAAGCATACACAGGACCTGCAGAGGTCTAAGACATATGACATCCCAGCACTGAGAGGAGACGCAGGCACTAGCTGCCATCCATATCCTAGAAGTTATCTCCAATTGATAACCACTTGCAAAGGAAACAATGTTTTGTTTTGTTTTTCCCAATAGAGTTTCACTGGAGATGGCACAAACACTAAATGGTCAGCCCCCTTTTTGAAGTTCTTTGCCTCATAATGTTTTGGCTAGAATCTTGCTATTGTTTGTTTGTTTACCTTAAAAGCAGGCCTTTAAAGACTCCCTGGAGACCCAGAGAAAGTAGTTGCAGTGAGCTGAAAAGTTAATAGAACTTCCTCATTGGGAAGTGAATAGAATAAGTGCAGACTCAACACTGTGAATGACTTTAGTCTGTCCATCTCCTTAACTGTGCACAAGAAATTAAGCAAGTCGTTTCTCTCCAGTGTTAAATTATGAATTATGCATTGGATAAACATTATCTAGTTCCAATCTCATAGCCACACATGTATAGAATTCAAATTCAGTTTTATTTAATTTATTAAATTGTAACCTACTTTTGCTCTACTGTTTATGGGAGGAAAACCAACCAAGCACCAGATTAACAAACGAGCGTGCAATAACAGGGTGGAAACCATTTTCAATCATGCCCAACTAGACATAACTCGTGGTATTGACAATACCTTGAATTGCATTGATTTTTCCCATTTAACTCAAAGCTTTGATGATGCTCTTGCTTTCACACATTTATGTCATTTCTAATAAAAATCTGTACATTGTCAACACTACCAGGTACAATTTTCTTACATTGAATCACTACTATTTTTGTGAATGAAATCGACTTGAACATATGTGATTTGCAAGCCTGATATAATAATGTTTAGGTGATGAAAGTCAACTAAAGAATGTCTTCAACTATTATTGTGTGAGATATATAGCAAAATTCATAAGTGCAGAAGGGAAACAGAACCTGAGTCCAGGCTGCTTTCTCCATGGTGACTTAGCCCCTCAAACAAAGAAGGTCCACAACTTATATAAAAAATTCAGTAGGGTAGCTATTACGTACCAGAATAGAACTGAAGCGCTGCAGATGGTGTTGCTAGCAACCCAAAAAAATTCATACAAACTGCTAATGTCCTTACCTGCTCTAGAAGTAGAGGACCTGGGGCTCAGAAAGCTGAAGCAGCTAGCCTTGTTATCCCACAAAGAGTCTGTGGAGATATTAGAAGCAAAAGTCTGCTTAATGACAGGATACAATGCAATGTTTATTTCTGGGCAGCTATTATAGTTCTTCTTCTCAGGAATGTTTTCCTATGAAGTAGTTATGAGAAACTTTTTATATGGTGTGTAAACAAGAGTTTTGGTTTCAGAGTACCACAGAAATGCAAAATGTTATAGGTTAGGAAGAGCAAGATCTTAACTTCTCTTATTATAATCGATTTTTCTAACAGCTTGCTTGGACCTCACTGTTCATCAGTTTCATATTCTCTCTCTCTCTCTCTCTCTCTCTCTCTCTCTCTCATCCATATATATATATATATATATATATATATATATATATATATATATATATATATATATATATGGATGGTCCTGTAATACCTGACCCTGAGGTCTTTTCTCTAGTTACTAAATTCCTAATGGAATGAAATCATAGTTTAGATTATGTTTTCAAAATATGTCTGATGAGCTTTACAGTATTTATCAGCTTTTTCAATATTAAAGAAAAGTAAGTTAGTACTGTAGGTATGTTTGGATACGGGTGTGCATTAACTTGTCTGTATTAGTGCGTACTCATGTATGAATAGGTGTACGATCCACCCAGGTTCAGGTTATTCCAATACAAAGAGACTGCAAGTCTTTTCTCTAAGCTTTAAATCATTAGACAATGATTGACTCTCCTTGGTATCTGTTGTTTGCCTGGGCCAAGTACTACTTTAACAAACTGAAAGTATAATTAATGTCTTCTTTCTTTCTTTTAATCATGTTGTGAAGATATTTGACACTGTTATTGTCACTATTGATGTGAGTGACCAAGAATAATTGTTCTTATTGTTGTTGCTTGTTGTTGTTGTTGTAGTTACTATTGTTGTTAACATCTAATCCTGCCAGGAAAACCCTTAACTCATTCCTCCTTAAATGGTGTTTCTAAATTACAGTGAAACAACCACTTTCTACTTTTCTAAAAATATTCATTTCTATTAATTTTTTTTAACTGAAGGAAGATCTAAAGGCATGGTTTTCATTCCCATTCTTAATTATCTTTAAGTTTTCATTTGGGTTTCATTCTCAAATTTACACACCTATACCTACTTATATTTTGTTCTTATTTGCTTTTGCTGGTTTTCTTTGCCATGAATAGCCCTCACTTCTGATTTCATGATACATCTATTTTATAGAAGAAAGTATACTTCTTGAAAAAAACTCTAAAATTTTATAAAATAATATACTTCCATATTTTAATTAACCTAAAATCTTCTCAATTACATGATCTTTAAATATTCATGTTTCTAATCTCTAGCATGGCTAAAATGATGAGAAGAAATGAAATGTAGGTCTAATATACATGACATAATACAATCATGGTCTCTGCTTACTATTATTTTAGCTTATATTAGTATGGGGCACATTACAATTGCTTGTGCTCTGATATCCCAAAGCATGTATGAACAAAGAATTGTACACACGCACACACACACACACACACACACACACACACACACACACAAACACACACTTGCTTTACAGTAGACTTTATAGACTTATCCATTTATAAAATACAGACTTCCACTGGGTTTACTGAGCCTAAGGATAAGTATTCGATGGAAACATAACATTTAAGGCTGTGTGTTTTAAGGCCTCTCACTCTGAATAATGTTTGGCTATGAATATTTGTATTTGTTCTCATCTGCTGCCAAAGGAGGCTTCTCTGGTGATGGCTGAGCAAAGCACTTACTTATAGTCATTAGGAGTCATTTTATTGCTGCAATATTTTAGTTGAACAGTAGTAGTATTTGCTTTTATCCTAAGACCTGGGAAATCTAGGTTCAAGTTCTTGGTCACCCAACAAGCAGAGTCTAGAATGGGTTATATCTCCTGGAGTGTGTCTAGTCAAATTACATATTTGTCGGTAACTCCTATAAACTTTGGGCCACTTACTAGCATACACTGCATCCAGGACATCATAAAAGTGTGATTAGCTGGGTGACATACATTTCTCCTTTGGTAGCATGCAGAGTACCTTGCTAGAGCAAAGGCCTTCTCAGTGGACATGTTCCACAATTGTTCTTTCCAGCTTTACTCTCATGCTAGTACATGTGAGGAAACAGTCATGTATATTGTATTCTTTTGTTGATTTATTTTTATCTTATACCCTTGTCTACTTACCTTCGGATAAATTATAACAATCTTTTAAAAGTCAGATCTCCTGATACCTATATTGGAGGGGTACTTATGCAATGATGTCCTGTGTTTCTGCTTGTAAGTTTCTCTACTCAAGGGCAAAACATAATAAATATTGTTTATCTCACAAAGAAAAAAATTACTGCCTTAGAAGGAAAGATTATATGTATAATTAAAGTAATTAACAGCATTTTCCAAGCCCATTGTTATTAGATTTCTATTTCCTAAGTTAGGGCAACTCTCCTGAATTTCACTTGTGAACATTAGGCTCTGAAGAACTTGCACAAAGTATTCTTAAACGCTTCATGCCTTAACAATTCTATGAAGACTCCTTTGATTCTCAGCTATTAGTGAATCTTTCCCAGTTTGAGCATTTTACATTTATGCTTGTGAGAGTTGCAGTATGAAGCACTGAGTGTGAGGGCACCTTTGCACATTTGTTAGAAAGCAGATTCCATCATTTGTACTCTGAGAGACACTGGGTACACTTTGCAAACATTCGTGCCTCAGTTTAATCTTTTCTAAAATGTCAATGTCTAACAGAAACTCATTGTATCAGCTTATGACAATAAGAAACCAATCAGTACTTTATCACTGAATACAGGTCCTGGTAAAGAGTTTTAGTTTTATTTTTCTTTTATTTGATTGTGCATACCAGTTTTGATTTTATCAAACAAGTTACAACCTACATGACTAGGGGATGTTCCTTTTGTCTCTACAAGTTTCATCCCTCTGTTTCTTTTAACACTTTTTATCAGCCTCTGTTTCTTTCTCTCGTTTGATTCTAGTAAGTCTCTACTCATAAGCACCCTACATATTAGTTTGTAGTAAATAATAATACAACCGAACCACCCAATGAATTTAAGATAAAGCCTGCCTGCCTTCCTCCCTATACCTCTCCTTCCCTTTATCCATCCTTCCATAACTTTCTTCCTTCTTCTCCTTTCCTTTTCCCCTCCACTTTTATGAAGGAATTCTTATGTATTTCAAGAGGTGGGCATACAGAAGGAAGATTGTATAAAAATCTATGTGAGCAGCCTCAGCCTCATGACCATTGCTGGATGAAAGGAGGACTATGGTATTTGGATACACACAGGAAGCTCTGCATGCATAGATCAACAATTTACCTAATTGAAGACAGAAACATTTACACATATGGAACAACGATTCAGCTGTGTAGTGTCCTTTACTACAAGGGCCCTTCTAGAGTGCAAATAATAAGACAGTAGGTGAAACTAAAGGACTAGAGATCAATCTCCAACCTAGAACATGGCTAAATAGACAATAATAGATTTTCTTTAATAAAACATAGCTCATGTTTCCTCCATCTTTAGCTGGTATTTTTCCATGTGGATGGGCATCCTAAAAGAAGAATTTAAAAAAGCAAAATGATCCTTTCACATAGAATTAATATTCCCATCAAGATCCACTCTCATGAGGAAACAAGTTTGGAAATATATTCCCAAACATTTCCGCTGAGTCAAATGCTTTTATTTGGTGCCTGTTCAGGCAAATCCAGGCAGCAAGCCACTTGTGGCTTAATTACTAGATTGTATTAAAACAAGGCAATTTAATTGCAATTAGTGTTACAATCATTTATTCATAAAATGCCAGTATATGTATTTATTTCCAATAATCCATTACTTCCAACCTGGAACTATGTGGGTTCCATTAAATTATAAAGTACAAGGTCATTAACCTACAATTGTACTTTGGATCATTTTTTAAGACCGCATTCTGTTTGCTCTTTGATTCAGTTTAAATTGTTAACTGCTCTTAGATCATTTATCTTTAGCTATTTAATTTCCCCATGATTTTCTAAAGGCTCTTATCATTGCTAATTAAGCAGGTGTGACCTGCTCTGTGAACAGTTGGCTTTCCTGGAACATCTGGTAGAAATCCAAAATTGGATTAGTCCAGTATAGTTTTCATTGTTTCTTGTGGCTAAATCTACTCATTAGTAGTTCTGAAATTGTAATACATACCAACTTGGGGGTCCATAAAATGAACTTTATCACATGAGAAAGTATTCGTATGTAGTCTTCCTTTATTTCCCAGATTCTAGAAAGAGACAATAATTGAGTTGTCAGGGATCATGAAGAGAACATGTATGCAATGACAGTTCAAAAACAAACAGTTTTGCATGGAGGAAAAATTATTGCTCTTCAGCAAAAACAGGTGTGCTCATGTCAAATTCAGATACCAATAGTTTGGTTGCAGTGTTTTGTTTCATGTGTACTATGGTATCCCGCAACCCCTTAGCTTGATTTTAAAATTGGGTTGTGCAATGGTAGGTTTCCATCTGGCACTTTATTTTCTCTTCCTTTAGGTCAACTTACTCATTCCACACTGAATTGATCAATACTCCCACATCACATCCTGTTTAAAAACTCCTGCTCCCTGTCAGTATTCTACCTCCCTGCTTTCCTTTAAGCTGTAATATTCTATTACTATCTCTTAAGATATCCTAACCAAAAGGCTACTTTCCAGTTTCCTGGCTTCCATTTATGTATCAGGTTAAACACACACACACACACACACACGCACACGCACACACACACACACACACACACACACACACACACACACACACAGATTTAAAGTGAAGCTCTTGGTTGAGAAACACCTGAAAAAATGTTCAACATCCTTAGC
>NC_034590.1:162303967-162319359 GCF_900095145.1 Mus pahari | reverse complement strand
GAAAGTGAACTGTATATTACCTCCATAGCAGACAATATCACTTGCTGTATGAATAGGGTGATGGATATATGCTCAGGTTTGGGAATGTGATGGCGTCAATAAGAATGCCCCCCCCCCATAGGTTTGTTTATTTGACTGTTTGGTCCCGTTGGTGAAACTACTCATGAAGGGCTAGTGGTTTTGTCAAGGGAGGTTTGTCTCTGAGGGTGCGATCTGAGGTTTTAAAAGCCCTTGCCGTTCCCAGTTATACCTCTCTGCTTCATGGTTGTTGTCTTAATATGTAATCTCTGCTACTACTCCAGCACCATGTCTATCTGCCTGATGCCAGGCTTCCTACCTTGATGGTCACGGAGTCTAACTTTCTGGACCATGAGCAACCCCCCCCCCCATTGAATGTTTTCTTGTTTAAGTTTACCTTAGTCATGGTGTTTAGTTGTGGAAATAAAAAACTTAAGTACCCAAGGACTTCGTAGACTTTGCTGCTCCAGAGACCACAAGCAGAAAAAAAAATAAATAAATAAAGTGAAGCTCTGCATACAGAAGTGCACAAGATATTTGTCTTCCTCAGTCTGACTTATTTAATTTGAAGTATTTTTTTCAGTTCCATCCATTTTCAGCAAATTTCATAATTTCATTTTTCTTTATAGCCAAATACTATTCCATTATGTGTACATAGCACATTTTAAAATCCATTTTTCTGTTGATGAACAGTTAGGCTGATTCTGTTTCCTAGCTATTGTGACTTGAGCAGCAGTGGGAAAAAATTTGTCCAAGTCTCTCTGTAGTAGAATATGAAATTTGTTATGCATATTTTCCAAAGTTATGACAATGTTGCATGGCATCTCTATTTTTATTTGTTGGTGAATATTGCTCAAATCATTTTCAAGGTGACTGCACGGGTACATTCATATATCAAGAGTATATAAGAATTCCATTTTTGCCACATCTATGTCAGTACTTGTTGGGCATATCCCTTAATGTTCATAAAGAAGAATTTTAATCTAGCAACATGGCTGCTATAGCAAAGAATTGCCTCATGTGTGATCTGGCCAAAATGCACACAAGCACTTAGTAGATGCCTTTACAGTAAAATTAGTTTGTAGAAGGAAGCAGCCATGTTTTAAAGTAATGTGTAATTGAGAGGCAGACAAAGTTATGAATCAGAGCAAGATCAGACAGTATGGGTCAGAGACAGGATATACCCAACTCTCAGGAGAGCACAAGCAGCAAATAGAAGCAGAACAGGGAGAGTAGTCAGTTGGGAGTCAGTATAGTGAGTGCAGTTCAGTGATGTTGAGTTTGTTACTTAGGTTCCTGCAGGTCAATATAGGTGAACAGAGAATAAGAAGGAGCCAGAAGAATAGAACAAATTACTAGTGTCAATGGTAAGCCAAGCAGAGCAATCCAATGAGAATCTGAGAGAAGCCAGACTGAATCAGTCAGCTTAGAGAGGAGTCTTGATCCAGTACAGTTGATCTGAATGAGCTACACAGAGTTCAGAAAGGGGTGAGTTTATAGAGCAGTAAGTCTCAGAAATCACGATTACATCAAGTGATTAAAACTTACATTTACGGGTATAAACTGATATAGTCAAATTATTTTAAGTATTTATGTTCATCCCTCTCTACCTGGGTGCTCATTTTTCAGTAGATAGTCAAGACCATAGAGATGCATAACTAGTCTAAACAGCACAAGAGGTTGAAAGCTCAGCCTTTAATTAGAAAATGGGCTGGGTGGAGTTTGTCTACTTGACACATACTAAAGTCCTCTGAGTAGAGTAGAGAAAATGCCTCCAACAGGTTGAACTGTAGAAAAGTATCTTTGGGCATCTTCTTTATTAATGTTTGATGTGGAAACAGCCACATTCTAAAGGAAATATGTGTGAATGGACATACTTCAAGAGGACAACTTGCCGTCATCACAGATTCACTGATAAAAGATGACAATGGTCATTTTTATGCAGAAGTACACAGATGTTCAATAAGCAACATAGCAGGGTATTAGGTTTAACTGTGTACCAAGGACTCAGGGAGACAATACTATTGTGCTACTAGAACAGTTCTTGCGAACTTTGAGAATATAATGGCTCAGTGCAGTTGAACTAGAAATGACAGGTTACTACAAAAGGCAAAGGGAAGGAGAATTTAAGAATTCAGAGAAGAGTCAGCTACATTGTTCAGTGGGTAAAAGGTCTTGACAGGTAAATCTGGTGATCTGAGTTCAACTTCTAGAACCTGCTTAAATGCGAAAGGAAAGAAATCAACCCTACCCTTCACATGTGGAATGCATGGACACACATGCATACACACACACACTCACACAGACACACATACATACACATACACACACACACACTCATACACACACTCAAATACATGCAGAAAAATGATATATAGGATAAGAGAAAGTAAATTTTAGGCAGTTTTAATTAAAACGAATTATGATACTTCTTCCTTCCCTTGCTTCAGTTCATTTCCTCTCAGGTACCCTCCCTCAAGACCCTCCTAGGAACCTCACTCTTAAGTTGATAACTTCTTTTTCTTTGAGTATTATTATTGCAAACACATATATATGTACAAATATGTAAATACAATCCCAGGGTTCACACTATTGTTGTGAGTATATATAGCTTCAAAGCTCACCACTCCACATTAAACAATCAATATGAAAGAGGCAAATTCTCCTTCTCTCATAAGTCATTATTTACATATAGTTTTTGTGTAGGTGTTGAACCTCATGAAAATTTCCCTCTTGAATATTAATTTGTCCATTAATATTGTCATTGTTTCAGACTTGTTTATGCAGCCATTTCTAAAAGCAAACAAACCAAAATATCAATCTATGGTGAAACAGACACTCTTAAATGGAAAGTTAAAATAAAAGGCTCAAAGACGGGGCTGGTGAGATGGCTCAGTGGGTAAGAGCACCCGACTGCTCTTCCAAAGGTCCTGAGTTCAAATCCCAGTGACCACATGGTGGCTCATAACCATCTATAACAAGATCTGACGCCCTCTTCTGGAGTGTCTGAAGACAGCTACAGAGTAATTACATATAATAAATAAATAAAGCTTTAAAAAAAAAAAAAAAAAAAAAAAGGCTCAAAGAAATGGAAAATCTACCACATGTGTGATAAAAGACCAGGTAGACTTATTCTGTGCGAAGAACAAATGACTCCACTCCAAAGAGATAGTGAATAATCTGGTAGCATAAAACCAAGAACCAAAGAAAGTTTCATATTGACTGCCTTCTAAGTCAATACTAATAGAAAACAACAGTGATACAAAGATGTGCTGCCTGTTAGTAGGGTAATAAAAATGTATCAAAATGAGAGGGGCGAGGTAAGAAGGCTGACATGTCTTCTAGTGAACAAAAGAGATCACAGGGTGTTGTACAACTTACAATGTCAACTATAGAAGTCTGACTCAGTAAATTATGGGGGAGTTAAAAGTATGTAGTATTTCTAATGAACAGGGAAAAGGGTGAATAGGAGGGAACATTGTTAAACCTATTCAATCAAAAGACAGTCAACAACTAAACAACACTACTTTAATAGAATTATAGTCCTATGTCCAGTGTAAAGAAAAATATTGTGTATACATATATTTTGAAGAGATTGCACCTTGTAACACCAGAATAAGAATGCTACATGGTCCTGTCCCTTGTTCCATAGAACTTAAACTCATATTCTTGGATGGTTCTTTCAGAAAAGGTTAATACCAAAGCATCTTGAGATATGTTAGGTACAGAATTAAATATGACATTAAAATACAGAGATCATAATAATTATTATGGTGACACTATTGGAGTAGTAAGCTCATAAATGATGATTTAACCACGGTCTAACATACAGAGTGCCCAGTGTAAGGACATTAGTCATTAAATTTTTAATATTTTCTATTAGATATTTTCTTAATTTACATTTAAAATGCTATCCCGAAAATCTCTTTACCCTCCCCCTGCCCTGCTCCCCAACCCACCCACTCCCCCTTCCAGGCCCTGGCATTCCCCTGTAATGGAGCATATAATCTTTTCAAACCAAGGGCCTCTCCTCCCAATGATGGCCGACTAGGCCATCTTCTGCTACATATGCAGCTAGGGACACGAACTCTGGGAGTACTGGTTAGTTCACATTGTTGTTCCTCCTATAGTCATTAATTCTTTTGAGCTGTAATCCTGAACAGAGCATGTGGGTAAGGAATAAGAAGGTAAATAAAGGCAAATAGTTCAACATTTTATATTTCAAGCATTATTAAAATGGCTGAATAGTCAGAAATGTGAAGAAGCCACAAAGGAGCCTATAATCTTTCTTTTAAAAAGAAATAATGAACTCTAATCTTGGCCCAGACCATGAGACAAGGAACAAAGATAAAGGCCATAATAAAAGATACTAAGAATTTTTCCAACTGTATACATATTAAGTGACTCTAATGTTATCAACAAAGACAAACTGAGTGAATTATTTTTTCCTGTCTTTCCTTCTTTCTTTTTTATTTCCAGAATACTGATATTTTCTAGGATATGACATCATCATATAGAAAATATATCCTAGCAAAATAATTCCTTTTCACCTTACATATTTATATTTATGATCCAGAGCTGTTTATTTTCCTGTTCACTGAGCCTTAAACAATAGTTATGAACCTCCACATATTACCATGCTGTTTCACTATATCAGTAGAATTATGTAAATTGGAGCACATGATTAATAAGCAACAAATATATTGGAAGACTTGGAAAGCTTATAAGTCACAGGCTACATGGTATGATTATAGAGAGCCCATGGACTGCAAACAAAAGTTGAATTTTTAGAGATTGAAAAAGGTAGAGTACATCAGGGTACCTGATTTGAATAAAATACAAAACAGTTTTAACCCATCTCAACATGAACATTTGTTCTTAGACTGCATGTTTTACAAGGGAAAAAAGGACTTGAAGGATAGTAGTGTATCTTACTTGATGGAGCAATTCCCTAGCATAAGCAATGCTCTTGATCTAATTCCCAGCAATACACAGACACAGTTATGAATATCTGCAATCCCAGCAATTAGAAGTATAGATATGAGAATTAGGAGTCCAAGGTACATTTGCTACATGGAATGATTGAGGCCAGCATCAGCTGCATAAAAATTTAACTCAGGTATTAAATAAATTACTACAATTATTTCAATATATTAGGAAGTGACCCAAAATGGTCCCTGTCTGATTAAGCTACAAATACCAAGGTTATGAAACAAATTAAGTGTATGGGTTATCTTAAGATATAAGTCCTAATATTTATATCTACCTTGGATCAGTTGGATATCTTATGAAGTGTCATGGCTAGTTCCTTTAAAACAGTAAGAATTTAGATAGTCTATATTCATTATTTCTGGGCAAGGTCATGACATCATGCCTAGCCATAATCCTGAGTTGATTTCTCAGTTCAAAAATTTGAATGTAATAAGGATGTAGTAATACAATTCTAAGACTAGGCAACAGTAGGGCACATGCAAGGTGATTGGATTTCCTAGCTAAATTGTCACTTGTCAGTTTTGTTATAGTATATCTTCACTACTAACTACTACCAGAATCTGATACAGAAAAAAGTAATGAACTTCATAGATAGATTATCACATTAGTTGGTGAACAGTGGGGACAAATAGTGGATATAATATAGAGTCATGACTATAGCCCTTAAAGACAACAGCAAGGGGAAAATCCTTCTATTTGGAATATTCTCAAATGAAACTTTTTAAAAAATTTATTTGGGTAAATACATAAGCCTGGAGACATGGATTATAGTCCCATAGAATGTATATTTTGACTGGTTATTCGGGTACTTACAAAAGTAGAAAAATGGAAATTTTGGAACAGTAATATGGGGAAAAGGCTTATAATACACTTTCTGGAATAGGCAAGAAATGAGAAAATTATTTGGCACATGCTAATGTCCACTGGAATTCATTAAACACAGAAAGATCAGTAATCAAATAGAGAATTTAATTTAGCAGCTTGTTCACACTAATACTGCTATAAAGCCCATGTAGATGGAGTAGTTGAAATGTTACAAACATAAACTTGGCAGAGGCAGAGGCCTAATAATGTTAGCCACTATTCATCAAATCTTACATGGTTATTTCTATAATTCCTAGTCTCCAACAGACACAAATACTGAACATCCGTTTCTAAGCATTTGCTTCTGATGTCATCAATCAGAGAGAAAGGCCGTTTCCTTGAGGGGAAATTTATTTATAATGGATTCCTTCTATCCTGGAAAAAAAACTATCAGTTCACCTTGTTTATCTTGATTAGATTTACCACAAATTTATGTATGGTTTATGATCCCTGACCTTGGAACACTGCAAGCATTCATGCAAAGGTTTCATGGAATGAAGACCATAATATTATGTGTGCGTCTGTGAAGACTAAGCACAAAAAGGTAGAAATCATGTCTCTTACTTTCTGCATAGTAGTATCTGACTGTGGGTTTCTGTGTTTGTTCCCATCTGCTACAGGAGAAAACTTCCTCTGATAATGACTCAGAAGACACTCATCTATGCTTATAGCATGAATGTCATTGGGAGTCATTTTATTGCTATAGGTTTGCATTTTTGTGGTTGATTTTACTGCTGCTGATGCTTCTGTTGTTATTTTTATAACAGCAGTGTCTGGTTTTATCCTAGGTCTCTGGGCTATTTATAGTCTGATCCTTGACCACCCAAGTGGCAGTTTGGGTACTGGATCCATCTTGTGAAGTAGGTCGTAAGTAAAATCAGGCATTAGTTGGATATTCTTACAACCTATTATCACAGTTCTAGTAACATATCTTGTAGACAAGACACTAATATAGATCAAATGAGGAGTTTGTGGCTGTCAATATTTATCTTTATCTTATGAAACATTATGAAAGCTTAGTTTTCGTCATGGGAGTTTCAATGAGGAAACAATCTACATTTTTTTTTTTTTCATTTTATAGGATTCCCAATGAAGGAGCTAGAGAAAGGACCCAAGAAGCTGAAGGGGTTTGCAGCCCCATATGAGGAACAACAATACAAACTAGCCAGTACCCTCAGAGTTCCCAGGGACTAAACTACCAACCAAAGAGCACACATGGTGGGACTCATGGCTCTAGCTGCATATGCAGCAGAGGATGGCCTAGTTGGACATCAACAGGAAGAGAGGCCCTTCACCCTATGAAGGCTGTATGCTCCTGTGTGAGGTAATGCCAGGACCAGAAAGCGGAATTGGGTGGGTTGGTGAGCAGGGGTAGGGAGGAGGGGGTAAAGGGAGGGTGTTTTTCATAGGGGCAACCAGGAAAGGGGATAACATTTAAAATATAAAGAAAGAAAATATGCAATAAAATTTTTAAAAAATATTTTTTACATAATGTAATACTGGTTTAAGGTTTTGTCTCCCTCTACTCCCTAAGTTCCTCTCTACCTTCCCTCTTATCTGTATCAACTATCACTATGTCTCTGGTAGAAGATATAATAATATGATAAGAGGAAGTAAAATAAAAACCAATACATCTGAATAGGACAAAACAAAAAAGGGGGGGGGGAGCCCAAGAAAGGCACAAAAAAATCCAGATATGGATTCAGGGTCCCATTCATTCACACACTCAGCAATTCCCAAAAAAGTACTCAACTAGAAGCCATAATATATTCCCAAAGGACTTGAATGATAAAGAAGAGAGAAGAAAAGAAACACATATTTTTCTTTAAAGACAAAAATACATATTTATAAGAGGGGAGAAGGTTAAAAAATGAAAAGAAAACCTCTGACATGACATTATGAGACATGGAACTGTTTTTTGCTCAATAACTACTGCTGGGCATGCAACCTACACATTAGAGTAGTTGGGAAGCAAGTCAAATTTTGGGTTGAAGGTTTTGTAGGTGGAATGATGTCCTGGTCCTCCTCTGAAAGTTCTGCCTGGCCATAGGCAGTGGCCACTGCAATCTCTATATCACCTTCTGCTAAGAATCTCAGCTATGGTCACCCATAGACTCCTGTAGCCTCCCCCATCCTAGGTGTCCAGCAGGTCCCAGAGATGCTTTCTACAAATCTCCATTCTAATTCCCAGCATCCTCCTGCTCCATTCCCCATACACCTGGTTACCATCGTGTACAACCCCTCACCCCCTCTTCCATCCAGATCCCTCTCTCCACCCACCTCTGATTATGATTCTGTTTCCCCCTTTTCAATGATATTCACGCATCCTCCCTTGGGCCCTCCTTATTACACTATTTCTTTGGGTCTGTGGATTGTAGCATTATTATCCAGCACTTTACAGTTAATGTCCATTTATCAGTGTGTACACAGGCTTTTCTTTTCTATTGCATCATATAGATCCCTTATGTATGTATACATATCTGTATATATTTATGTATATAAATACATGTATTTATAATACACATTTATTTTATAGGTACTTTATATATGTGTGTATAAATATATATCTATCTGCATACACAAATACACACATACACACACACACACACACACAAGTATGTTACATATTCATTATGGTTTCCAGCTTAGTGATTTTATCGTATTACTGAGTGTAAATGAATGGGACTCCGAATCCATATCTCTTTCTTGTACCTTTTCTTGGGCTCTTTTCCCACTGTTTGTTTTTCCCTATTCAGATCTGTTAGTTTTGTTTTATCTTACTGCATTTTATTTTATTTTAACCCTTAAAAGCCTATTTATTTTCTAATGAGAAACCCAGTGGGGTTGGATTCAGATGAGAGGGGAGATGGGAAGAAACTGGGAATGATACAGGGAAAGAAAACCTTATTCAGACTCTCTCTCTCTCTCTCTCTCTCTCTCTATATATATATATATATATATATATATATATATATATTCAATAAAAAGAAAAAAACAAAAAAGTTACTAAATTTTTTAAATTAACTTTTCTTATAAAAATGTAGAAATAAGGGTATGGATTGAGGAATGGTGCCATTTACCATGAGGTAGGAATGGGATTGGTTTCCCATTTTCACAGTCTATTTCTAGAAATGTAGAGGCTTCAAAGAAACCCACTTGTTTTACATAGTTACTTTGATCATAAAATCGATGAAGCAATTCCCCAAAAGTGATTTTGTGGAGAGTTTAACCTACAGAGAATATTTACCTTGATTTTAACACTTCACTTATCCATTAAGGTAGTATTAAATTAGTTTCTTCACCATTTGAAGTCTAACTTGACATGAAAATTAGTCTTTCAAAACTATGCTAATTCATTCACTTACATTTTATTCAAGAGCATAAATGTAGTGGCCTAAAACCTACATTGAGGGATAAACCCTTATGCAGACATCATTATAATGTGGTTGTTGTTACTGGTGTTGTTGTTGTTGTTGGTTAGTAGTGGTGTTTAAAAAGTAAAACAAAATGTGTTAGCTCAACTCATGTTGAGTTTATCTTAAGAATATCAAAAGGTAACAAGATTTATAAATAAGATATTGGACATAAATAAGGTAAGAGGGGGTGACTAAGAGGAATCCCTAAAGCACTTGCTATTATTTTTATATTAAACAAAAAAAATGCAGGCAAAAAAGTATTCAGAGGCCAGAGGATATGAAGACTGGAGAAAAGGCATCTATCAGCAAGGGATGAATAGCTTGAAATAAATTTTTCCCTCTTGATCCAAGAAGAAGTAAACCTTTGCCACAGCTGCACCTCAATCCCCAAATAATGATACATGACTTTCTTCTACATCATTTTATCTTTGAAAGTGAGTAATGACAATGCTGGAAAACTTACAGAATGATGGAAATATTCCATCTCTTAGATTTTCTTTTCCTTTTTCTTGGATTTCCAACAAAAAAAGACAACTTTTCTTTTTTAGTTTTTATCCTTGGAAGTGAATTAGAAACATCATGATTGTGTTTCATATGATTTTATAATGGATAGCCAAATCTGTGGCATTAGACTGCTGCTGCTGTTGTTGCTGCTGCTGCTGCTGCTGGTGGTGGTGGTGGTGGTGGTGGTGGTGGTGGTGTGTGTGTTGTTGTTGTTTTATTTTGTTTTTCTGCAAAAGTTTGTTTTTCTATTGTATTGGTATGTTTATTCAGCTAACACATTAATATGAACTTCTTTCATATCAGTTCACTCACTATTATTTAAGTATAATATTCAGTTTAACAAGTTATTTATTTGTACAGCATAATCAATTCCTTGTGTCTAGATTCTATATATCAGGGTTAGAGGTGGAACTATATCTGGAAAAAAATGTTAACATTTTCATTGAACACCTGAATGATCTACTTTCAGCAACAAGCCATGGAGAGACTTGAAAATTCTTAGGGACTATTATTCCATTGATAACTTTCACAAGTATCATTCCATGAAAACAGAAATCTTTCCATAATGTCCTGCCTTAGGTGATAGAAACATTATAGTGCCCTGATGGTTAAATTGAATCATTTACTAGGGATGTAGAATTTGATGTTCATATCCCTGAACCATTCAAGAGTGATGTCTGCTCATGTGCTTACACTTTTAAATTTAAATGATTAGAGAAAAATGTAGAAGAATTTAACATTCTTCAGGGCTTACTTAGGAAGGGGTAAGTGAAATGGATTATTTCTTCCTCTTCTTGTGGCAAGATAGATGGAATCAACATCTTTTAAGGAGAATATATTTATTTTGGCTATTTGATTCATAATTTTTAATCTATGGTTAGTTTATTCTATTGCATTGAAGCCTAAAATGAGGCAGAACATTATGCTAGAGCACATGTTATAAAATAAAATGTCTCATTTTATGCCATGTAGAAGGCAGAGATAGAAAGGATGAGTGATATCTTCTTCTAGCATATACACTCATTGACCTACTACCTTTAAGTAAGGTCTAACTTCTAAAGAGATTTCCAACACCTCTAATAATGCCATGACATTTTTTGCTACTTGTTTTAGCCACTGATAAGTTTGAAAAGTCAATGATCTACTCACCTTCCCCAAATCCCATGACTAAAACACCTTTGTGTACAGATTTTGACCCATAAATATTTGAGAACATTTGACACTCCAACCACAAATATGTTATGTTAGCCAGCAGTTTTTCCCCCTTTTCATATGATTTAAATTGATATCTGTCATTTCTAAAATCTGATAACTTAATACTGTGACTGCAATTGTGATAAGCTTGTATTCTGTGCGGTTATCAATTGTGAAGTGTTTATTTGGCTCAATATTCACAAACTATGTATTATGTGCTCATTATGCACCAAATAATTCAGTTATGTGGTTTATTTATACTCCCAACTTTGGAAACCTCACCCTTAGGTCAAGAAGCATCCTCTCTTTAGGATTATGGAAAGTTTCGTTCACCATCTTACTGGAAACACAAAATAAAGCTATCTAGTTACAGATGAGCCAAGAAATAACAGTGCATATTGGAGTCCTGTGACACCATTGTCTGTCAGTTGTTTTTGTCAACTTGACACCAACTTAGATAAACCTGAGAAGCGTGGGTCTTAATTGAGAAAATGTCTTTACAAGATTGAGGTAGGTCCGCCTTCATTAATGACTGATGTAGTTTACAAAGCCCAATGCTAGACAGGTGGTCCTCAGTAAATTAAAGTTGCTGGACAAATAATGGAGAATAAGTCAGTAGGTACACTCTTCTATAGTCTCGGTTTCCTTTCCTGCCATGATTTCTTGCTGTGAGCTCCTACAGTAATAAAGAGTGTCCTAAGAGTTAAGTTGAAATAAACCCCCTTCCACCCCAAATTGTTTTTGATCATGGTATTTTATTGCAACAATAGAAATCCTAAGACATCTTTCAATGACACATTTCCAGTGGCACACAAATCCCCAACAAACCCCGCATTCTAAATGTTCCACCATCTCAATATCAGTCCTTTTAACACATGGATAATTGGAAGACAAATAACATCCAAATTATAGCATTTGATTAAGTGATAAATGGAATAATCACAAGTTTCCACATGTATCTCCATAGGAAACAAGCTTCATATTAAGTATAATGCTCCTTATTGATATTTTCCCAGGGATATTCATGCTTTATATGTTGCACATTTGGCAATCATTAGAATCAACATCTATTTTCAGAGCAATAGAAATTCATCTTGCACAAAAGAAAAACCTACACACTGACTTCTACTTTGATTTTGTTGCCTGTCCTGAAGTAACTGTGTTGTAATGAGGCTCTTAGTTCCTCAGCTGCCCACAGCCTTCTCTGCAATTTGTTTTGAACTGCTGTGAATTAGTAGGCCTTTAAGACTCTTAGATGAATTTTAAATAATGAGATTATCAACCCCAGATAAACATGATATGCAGACTGATTTTAGCCCTGCTTCTGACAACAGACTAGCTATATTTGTAAAACAATATCATCATTCTGTAACTTGGATAAAGTAGGTAAACCACAAAATGACAGAGAAGAGGAGGAGGAGGTGAAGGAACCCTTATCTACAGATGACACTCTTAGAAAGGCCAAAATCTTCTGAAAATATATAGGACCAATACAGGAAGCTAATAAATTGGTTATTAAATGTATTGATTACAGAACTATGCTCTTCCATGGTGTCATATTTGGGGTTTCCACTGCTGTGAAGAGACACTATAACCACAGCAACTCTTATAAAGGTCAACACTTAATTGGGGTTGGATTACAGGTTCTGAGGTTCAGTCTATTATCTTTATGGTGGAAAGCATGGCAGCATCCAGGATGTAATGGCCCTGGAGAAGCTCAGAGTTGTTCTGAAGACAAACAGGAGAAGACTGTCTTGCAAGCAGCCAGAGGCAGGGTCACAAAGCCCAACCCAACAATGACATACTACCTACAACAAGGCCAAACTTACTCCAACAATACCTCCTAATATTTCCACTCTGTGGGCCAACCATATTCAAACAAATACACCTAACCTGCACCCTACATGTCTAATTCATAATATCTTAAGTTTGGTGATCTAGTTATGTTCTGAACAAATGTTTGCATGGAGTTGTCAAATAAATTATGAAGAAGCTATTCTTGCTACAAAGTTCACCTCTCTATACACCCTATGAGTGACATGTTGTCTAATGTAAAAATGCCAAAAGATGTTGGCACTTTAATATCTGTGTTATATTTATATATACATTCCATTTTCTAGAGGTTATTTTAGTCCATGAACATGTGGTCAATGGCAATTTCTGTACTGACCTTTCCAAAGGTAGTAAATGAAAAATAATTAGCTTCAACCTAAAGTGTTACTGGATAAATGTGACAGTGATTGCCTTTGTACCAACTAGACATAATGGCAGAGAAGAATTACTGTCCATGTGCCATTTCTTCTCAAAATTACTAAGTATTAATATATACCAATAGAGAAATAAATGATAGATGATAAAGGGAGATAGATAGATAGATAGATAGATAGATAGATAGATAGATAGATAGATAGATAGATAGATAGATAGATAGATGATAGATAATAGATGGGTAAGTAGGTGATAGCAGTTTGCTAGGAGAGTATGCATTGTCTCAATTGATGAAACAGTCAAACAGTTTCAGTGTCTTTTTGTCAACATCTATGAGAATAAAAATATATAAAGATAACTTGTATTTACAGCAATCTCATTTAAAGAATTATAAACTTTTCCATGTTGTAACTTGAAAATTTTTTAATTACAGTATGTTTTAAGAAAAATACATTCTTGTATATTGACATTAGTTTTAAAGCCTACAGATGTTGTAATCTTCATACATGGTATTTAAAATGATAACACTAATTCCATGTAACTGCAAAGTCTTGGATATTGTGTTATATTTTTCCTGTAATTCCAGATAATAATCTTTTTCATACCACATTTGAAATATTTACTACATCTAGTAATTGAATATTCATTAATCAGGAGAGAGCTATGCACACAATAAAAGCCTCATAGTGGAAAGATAATGCAGTACTAAATGGGTCTTATATTGAACTCTGGTAAATATGGAAAAATGCATAGTATATTCAATGGATCCTCTTTCGTAGTCAGTTAGCTGTAGAGGTAAGTAGATGGTTACTCTCTCCCTGTTCTATAGCTAACCACTTAACAACCAAGTTTAAACTACAGAAGAAATCAGTCACTTCTCTCTGCCAGGGCCATGCCATCTTGTTTCATTACTCAAAATATATAGCACTTGCCATTATCACTTCCCAAATAAAGTTAGCCATGCTGTTGACTCCCATCATTAATAAATTGTGATATGGACTTGAAGATGAAATAAAGCCTTGTTCCCCAAATTTCTTTTGATCATGGTGTTTTTCATAGTAATATAAGCCCCAGCTAATACACTAAAAGTAATATCTATTTTTTATTCAATTTGAAAATTTATTAATAAAAGATTTATCAAATGCTTCTTTGATAAAATGCTAGATTAAATTCTTTCTATACTTTGTTTGTTCCCCTTCATAGTCTCACAGAGAACTTTAAGTCACTTTCCCGTGCTCTGGTGAGGTACTGCTGTTTTAGCAAAATCACTGACATTTATACACAAAGAAGTGTCAGAGTTAAGATTACAAATTCCAGTTGGGCTACTCTCTTTTCGAATCCCTTGATCCAATGATCTTTTTGATACTGAGAAGTAAACCTTTATACTTTAATCTCAAAGATGAATCACAGCTCTTTTGATCTGACAAAAATGGATTTTGTTCTACAGACTAAGGAAGAAATTACCAGTCTCTTCAATAATATTTTATATTAATTGATCAAATCATCTTACTCTCTAATTCTGATATTATAATGTAATTATATCATCTTATTCCTCCCTTTCCTTCCTCCAAACTCTTCCATATCCTGTTACTGTCTTTCTTTCAAATTCATTATCTTTGTTACATACACATATATATATATATATATATATATATATATATATATATATATATATATATATTTATGTACGAATAAAATGTGATAAGCTTATATAATGTTAATTATATGTATGATGTCAGGGATGACCATGTGGTATTGGACAATCAGTTGGTGTGATTTTTCCCTTAGGAAAACAATTCTGATTTCAGCATTCCTTAATTACCAGTCTATTGATGCTGTGCTGCTTCAGCCATTATCTTGCTTTTGACCTTTTATTTGTTTTTTTTTTCAAAAAAGCAGTGATCATTATAAGAAATTTTCTATAGATTTGTTACATTCTATTCCTTTCTTAAACAGAGAGATCACTGAATCTCCTGAATATCAGAGTTATCTTCAAAGTCATAAAAGATAGACTCCAATATAACGCCTCACAACTCCCAGGGTGCTTAGTCAGTACTTGGGTTTAGTAAGGAACCTGTGATAACTTACTGTGGTTTTCTTTTTCTTTTCTCTTCTTTTCTCTTCTTTTCTCTTCTTTTCTCTTCTTTTCTCTTCTTTTCTCTTCTTTTCTCTTCTTTTCTCTTCTTTTCTCTTCTT
>NC_034590.1:162294345-162303457 GCF_900095145.1 Mus pahari | reverse complement strand
TTTTTTTTTTTTTAGCTTTTCCAAAGATTATACTGTGTCAAGAATAGGGCACTAACACCAATCTTACTTAGAAATAATGATGTATCATTTGAAAAATAACTCTTAGCATTGCATAACTGGTTCAAGAAATACACTTTTATCTTCTTGCATTCTTGGACTCATCTGCCCTATAGATTTTTCATATGTGTGTTTGTGAGCAGCAGTGCTTGCCCTTTTGAAATAGTAGGAATCAAAATCAAGACACAATGATCTAGAGGTAGGAAAGCCTTGGAGGATGCTTCTAGACTCTTCCTTTGCAATGGCTATGGTGATGTTGAATGGCATTTGAAGGATTTAGGCTATGCATTTGAGAAAATCTACAATCCACCCTTTGATCATTCAAAAAAGGTTTTTGAATTTTTCCCCAGCATAAATATAGGTAGTACCTATTTTTACTCTCTACTTGAATGATAAATAGTACAGTCACCCAAATATTCAGAAGAACAATAGGAATGATATTCATCAAATATATTAATATGGCAAAAGACATTTTCATAACAGACTTTATCAAGTCTACTAAAGTGTGAATAATGACCTTTTTATTTTTGTTTGTTACATTTCTCATTAAGAATAATAAAGCAAGAGAGTTTTGTTTTGTCTCATTCTAGGGCAGGAAAGCATTTTGTTAGGAGCATCTCAAAGCTGTAGAAATTGAGAGCAGGATATAGCTAGTTATAGCATATTAACATCCGGAAAGCTCTCCGCCTAGGGGAACAGCAAGAATAGGCTATAAATAACAAGTCTTGTACCATAAAGACATACTTTCTAAGGATGGGGCCCTCCTTGCAGTGATTCCCCAAACTGGCAAAACTACATAGTATGATGTATATTTTCTATACAAACATATGGACCAGTGGAGATCATTTCACATCCAATGCTTAACACTGAGGATTAAGTACACCACTATCAGTTGTTGAATAAAGCCAATAATGCCAAGAAGTTATGGATTTAACATGACCACATGATATTTTTCTGAACATTCCATATGTGTTTGAGAAAACAAAACAAAAATGAAAACAAAACATCCTGATGCTAAACACATACACCCAGCACATACCCTCTTGTGATTGTTATAAAGTGGCTCTTTTCAAAGACCGTGAAACCAACATCTCTATTAATGATGAATGAAAAAAGTGGTTAAAACTGTCTCTAAGGGAAAGACACAGTAATATTTTCTTTTTTTTCAATTTTTTATCAGATATTTTCTTCATTTACATTTCAAATAATATCCTGAAAGTCCCCTATACCTTCCCCCTGTCCTGCTTCCCTACCCACCCACTCCCACTTCTTGGCTCTGGCGTTCCCCTGTACTGGGGCATATAAAGTTTGCAAGACCTAGGGGCCTCTCTTCCCAATGATGGCCAGCTAGGCCATCTTCTGCTACATATGTAGCTAGAGACACAAGCTCTAGGGGTACTGGTTATTTCATATTGTTTTACCACCTATAGGGTTGCAGACCCCTTCAGTTCCTTGGGTACTTTCTCTAGCTCCTCCATTGGGGGCCATGTGTTTTGTCCAATAGATGACTGTGAGCATCCTCTTCTGTTATTGCCAGGCACTGGCATAGCCTCTCATGACACAGCTATAATATTTTCTACATAAAAAAGTTACTGTTTGACCAGCAGCCTGGACAATACATGTTCAATGCTGCCTGCATGTTTCCCCAATAGTTCTGCAGTGATCAAGCACACAGGTAAGAATTTCACTTGGTTCTGTTTACATATCCAGTCTGTTAGCATGTGTCTTTTTATATCCATTGATGTTGAGAGATATTAAACAGAGTTGATTGGTAGTTCCTGTTATTTTTGTTGCTAGAGGTGATATTATGTATGTATGAATATATTCTTTTAGGTTTGTTGTCAACTGTTTAGTCCAGCTTGGTTAATCAATGAATTTATTGAGGCCATCTCTAGAAGCATGGGTGATTTTATAGTAGTAACTTGCTGAAATTTCAGTTAGAAGAAATTCTGAAGAATCTCTCCTCTCCTTTGACATTTGTTTAGCCTCTGTAAATATTTAGGGAGGAGCTTTGTGACATTTGTATGTTTTATGAGTTACCTTTAGTCTTATGAGTCTGTCTCCATCTGAAGAAGAATTCAGAGGAAATAGCTATGGCACCCCTACTAAAAATTTATATAATTTTGAATGTTTAGTAAATTCAGAAGTAATGGGTAGAAAACACCCACCATTATAATCAGACAATTTTGACTGTTTGTTTTCAAGGCTAATCCTGTTGATAGATGTTTTCCTAAGATTTTAGACAAAAGGAAATATTTCACCATACCAGCTATAAACTTGTTCCTCTGTCTTGCCCATTCCTTCCTTCAGTAATCAAACTATAGGTGACATGGTCATGATGATAATGTCATTTCATATTCTATAGTAGAAGATAGTGTTTGCACTTCATTCTGTGGTCTATATTTATCTGTCTGTCTCTGTCTCTTTCTCTCTCTCTCTCTGTCTCTCTGTCTCTGTCTCTGTCTCTGTCTCTGTCTCTCTCTCTCTCTCTTTCTCTCTGTGTGTGTGTGTACATACATGCATGCATGCGTGTGTGTGCGTATGTGTGTGTGTGTGTGTGTATACAGTCACATGTGCTAGTAAGTCAATTATTTTTTGTTTGTAATTATCCTAGATCTAGATGATAATAAAATGACAGGCCTAAAAGGAATGTCAGACTCAGGAATATTGGTGTTTTCAAAACCCCCCTCTGCTATAAAGCGGAGATAATTAGAAGTGGCAACACAATACATCTCAGAGTGAAGACCAACCATAAAACTAAAGGTGCAAGACTAGATTAGAGATGATTCACTGCCTCTGTCCTTCTTCCTCTATCCAATCTTCTGGCTGAAGATGAGATTTTAAGACAAAGCCTTACTTTATGATACTAATCCTCCACTCTCTCAGATTGCTGAGTTATAAATTAAACACAGTTTACAAATTCAATCCCTGATTTTGCTTATGTGATGCTGGCTGCCAAGCTTCTGACAATAGCTCATGTCCATTATCCAAACTCTCTCACCTTCATGACAATTCCTAGTCATACTCTCCTTGTGGCAAGGTACCTCCCTCCATTAGAAAGAGAAGAGAAACAAAATACTTTTCAAAGGTAATTAGTTCCTGACCACTTGACTTACCGCTAGCAATATAATAAAGAAATTTGCATTATGAAGTCAGTCAGGATGTCCAGAGTTATTAATCAGCTTAGACTTTAGCAATGACTTTGTATATTTAGAGTAACGCATTTGTTTTAATGATATTCCCAGGCTAATATTATGAACCTCTCCATTGCTTTTAGAAATCTTACTCATGTTCAGAGCTCTTTTTGTCAGAAGAGAAAATTAAAAATGATTAGCTAATAACAATTTCCTTATACTTCCCCAAGGATAACTTAACATAGAAATGCATTATTTTCAATGTAATTTAAAATAACTGGGAAAGAAGTTAACTACCACTCAATAATATTTCCTGCCTCTTATCCAGAATCAGGAATTTTCCTTACGAACTTATAGTGGCTCCTTCACATGATAATTGCAGTAACAGGCTTCTTATTTCCACTTTCTAAATGGAGGGCCACAAGATCAGAGAGACTATGGCTCAGGATGGCAGAAAACTGAATCTACTACCTTAAATGGTGTTTCTTTCTTTCATGATGAGATGGAGACAATAAGAATAATGGTGATAATGAGAAGTCTTCAAAAATGCTTTATGTCTGACATTTTTATTTTCATCTCTGAAAAAGTGAACCTTTCATTTGTGCCTAAACATAAATAAGAGGTCATGTTTCATGATCTAGAGAAAATAAATTGTTCTTCCAATTTTCCCTAGGCTTTTTGTGTTCCACACTATGAAATATTCTTCGAATGAAATTTTCTTAACTGTAAATAAGGTTAGAAGGGGTAGTCAACCAAAACAATTATAATTGGCTACAAACCTAATCCAATAACCCGTTCACCCATATTGTTAAGGGAGTTAATTGGACCTGCACAGCCACAAGCTAAATATGTTGCTGTGTGCAAACAGTGAATCCAATTTCTTTCATCAGTTTAACACAGTAGCAACAGTATGTAGAGAGGGTGGGGCAGAAGGAGGAGACAGCAACCTGATGCAAATGTCCTAAAAAGCATCTAGCTGGTCCTAGTGGAGAGAGAGAGAGAGAGAGAGGTGGGGAGAGACAGAAACAGAGACAGAGACAGAGATTCACCCATCACTGTCCCTATTACTTTTTTTTTTTGAGTATCACATTTTTTTTAATTTTCTTTTTAATTCTTTTTATTTTATTAGATATTTTCTTTATTTACATTTCCAATGCTATCCTGAAAGTTCCCTATACCCTGCCCTCGCCCTGTTCCCCTACCCACCCACTCCCACTTCTTGGCCCTGGCATTCCCCTGTACTGGGGCACATAAAGTTTGCAAGACCAAGGGTTCTCTCTTCCCAATGATGGCTGACTAGGCCATCTTCTGCTACATATGCAGCTAGAGACAAGAGCTCTGGGGGTACTGGTTAGTTCATATTGTTGTTCCACCTATAGGGTTGCAGAACCCTTCAGCTCATTGGGTACTTTCTCTAGCTCCTCCATTGGGGGCCTTTGTTCCATCCAATAGATGACTATAAGCATCCACTTCTGTATTTGCCAGGCACTGGCATAGCCTCACATGAAACAGCTATATCAGGGTCCCTTCAGCAAAATCTTTCTGGCATATGAAATAGTGTCTGGGTTTGTTGGCTGATCATGGGATGGATCCCCGGATGAAGTAGTCCATCCTTTCGTCTTAGCTCCAAACTTTGTCTCTGTAACTCCTTTCATTGAAATAAATATGCACAATCTCTTCCACTGCAGTGAAGCTCAATCCTGATCATACAGAACTCTCATTCTGCTCAGAGGCCAAGTGAACACTGGATTTCATATGTGTTTACAATAATCTGGGGGACAGTAGGCTCATTTTCCTTTGTCATGTGCTTGTTTTTGTCTGAACACATCGTTTTGTTTTTGTTTTTTTTTAATTCAGAATTTAATAAGGTCTTTTTCTTTCCTTACTTTGCTGGTTTGTAAATATGACCCATTAGGACAGGATTCATCACACCAGAGTGCAAGAAAGATTATCACTCTGTATCACCACATTTCTGTGGCACTTTTCATTCTCACTGAAGCTGCACAGGTATGAGAAAACATTCAATCATTGAACTCAATAACAGTAACACAAATAAGCACGAAACATTATCTCAATTTCATACTAGATGTTCTTTTGTTCAATTTTAGGACTCACGCTATAATGTAATAATAAAGCAGCAAATGAAAATTGATCAGGAGTGGTTGACTAAGAAGGGTCCCCTCCATCCACATTTTGTGGCAATGTGCTCTTAATTCAGATCACATTATTATGGCTTCCCATACTTGGAGTTTCTGACAAATTCAAACTGGTGATTATTCAACCATTACAAATTATATGTTAGCTCTTCTCATGTGTTCAGTTGACAATGCTCAGAAATGGATATGTATATTGAAACACTGACTATTTACTTTCTGGAGAAAAAAAAAAACTCTTTCTCTATATAAATTATATGAACCACCACTCCTTCTAAATGGTTTTTGTTTAAATATGGAAGTTAAAAAGTTCTGATCTCTTACTTTATATAGCTTATCATCTAAAATTATGATTCAGCATTTAATTGACCACTTATGTTTCAGGATATACCTCATGTTCCCCTTTGTTTTAGGAATGTTTGGTGTGTGTGTGTGTGTGTGTGTGTGTGTGTGTGTGTTATAGTATATGGAAGTATATGCACATGTGTGCAGATATTTGTACCTGGGGCATGTAAGTCTAGTAGCTTCCTCTTTCACTCAATGTGTTAACAACCTGAAGCTCTAGTTATTTCTCTGCCTCCTCTCTATACCTCCCTCTCAACGGTGAGATTATATATGCCTACCTCCCTGCTAGGCTTTCTATGTGGGCAGTGGGGATACAATCTTGGATCTGCATACAGTAGAGCAATTTCTTCATCCACGAAGTCATCTCTCCAACCAGGGAACTTTGACTTTCAATGTTCATTATACAAATTAGAATTGAGCATCATATTCCTAAGCTCACATTTTATTTCTTCATCAGAAGTACAGTGAGCATTGTGAAATGTCTATTGAAGTTACGATTTAGATATTTCAGTTGTGTGTCTACTAAGATTGGTTATTATTAAAGGCTTATGGTGGTTTTTGAGATGGTTCAGACGGGGAATACACTTCCTACTAAGTCTGGTGCAGCAAGACTCCTTATGTTGTCATCTGACCACTGCAAACAGGCTTACACACTATGATGTCTACCCTCTCTCTGTCTCTGTCTGTCTTTCTCTCATGTACACACACAAATAAATAGGTAAATAAATAAACAAATATTTTTATGAAAATTTATTTTTCATGGAAGGATTTGTGGAGCTTAACATCTTACAGGCAGAAACCCTGATTTTAAAAAAATCAGCCTATAAGTATTTTTATTAATGTGTGAACATGAAGAAAAAACTATGTGGTACTTGGAAAAGGCATCTTAGAGAACATAAAAATATAAATTGAGCCTAGTAAAGAGTTAAGTCACACACACACACACACACACACACACACACACACAGAGGAATATATGTCACAAAATACTGTCACAATGTAGAGCAATTGATACATTGTGATTCTTTTTATTTGTTACAATAATAGGATACTTTTTCTTGTTATATCAAATCAGTGAAATGGATATGAGTTGAAAATTAGGAACCTTTCTAGTCAATGTGGGTTCATAAGAAACTCATTTAATTTCAGCATTTAATCCTTATTGGAATAATAATCCACATCACGGACTACTGTCCATATTTAATTGGGTCAAGAGTATACTATTTTACTTTTATTTTATTAGTAATTTTTTAAAAAAACCTAACATTAAAACAATAGTACCATGTATTTTTATTCCAGATTTTGGCATTTTTAATGTGTTTTGGGGTTATGATATAGACTATTTTATTATAGTAACATTGTCTTGAAAATTACAAGGCAAGACTGGAATTTTTTCCAACTTTCTCTTTATTATAGTGTGTGTGTGGTATGTGTGTACATATGTATGGACACTTGTTTGAAGATACTGTTCATCTATGCATGTGTACATCTCAGAGGACCACTTCACTGTTAATCTCAGTCATGGATTATCCACCTTGATTTTGTTATTGTTGCTGTTGTTTTGTGTTGTTGCTGTTATTTCTTTTGACACAAAGTCTCTCAGTGGCCTAACAGAAAAAAAATATGTAAAAAATTGATGCGTAGAAAATTTAGTTTCATTTACCTGCAGTCTTTGTTTACTGTAAACAAGAAAATGAAACTTTGTTACTGAGTCAGGATGCCTTATGCTAATGATGTTAGAATATCAAACAGGGTGCCAGACAAATGGACAATTGGTGTGCATGTATTCTGTCAGGCATCAAATGAAGCAATGATGCAAAAAGAGCCAAAAAGTCACTGTACAACAAGTCCATCCATGTCCCAAGTTGACAACACCCAGAAAGAACATCCTTAAAACTTGGAGGACTAGAAACTTCATTGTGTGACCATGGTGTGACATGAGGTACCATACCAGGGACAATTCTATTGCATAAATGTTTAAACAATTTGTAAATATTTTAAACTCAGACATGAAAGACTAGATACTATGTGTATCAGGGAGACCTCTGGAAATCATGCCAAATAAGAATAAAGAAGTTTTTGAAACAGAGTTAAAGATAAATACAACAATCTTTTTTTTTCATGGTCTTATTTGCTTGTTGGTTTTTCAGTAGTAACATAAAAATGATTAAAGAAAATACCTATAAATTTTTTTTACTTACTTAGAATAAACAAATTATCATGCTGTTGAAGGTTTAATTTTCATTTTCTTACTTTTATCTTCACATCTTACTGGAGGATTAGTAGTTGATGATTTATGAGGCCAATCAATCTTTTTGAAATAGGCAGTTTGAAACATAATGACAGAAATAATTCTTGCTTTCTCTTGAGCGTAGTTTCTTATTATGAGGAATAATTGGTTTAAGGGTTCCTTTGCATTTTATCAGAAACAAGACAACATCTGCCCATTGTTCTTGATCATAATTTCGTCCCTTTAAGCTTCATGGGGGACTTATTTTACTCTATCACAAGTGTAAAAATAGCTTTGTCACATGCCCTTCACTTAAGTCCCAGTTCTCTTTGTCTTTCTAAACAGCTTTCCTAAGCTGCCTAACTTATCAAGATCTTGTTGTTGATTGCACACACACACACACACACACACACACACACACACACACATCCGTGTTTGTCCTCAAACTCATTATGAGCAGAGGGAGGAGGGAGGGAATAGGGGTGGGGGTTTTGGAGGGGAAACCAGGAAAGAGAATAACATTTGAAATGTAAATAAAGAAAATATCTAATAATAATAATAAAAAAAAAGATCAGGCTCATCTCAACATACAAAATTTCTCCTGACTCTGCCCTCTGTATAAATCACCATGTCCAGATGTTTTAAGCATCTTTAAAATATTCTGAGACTGCAAAACAAGCTCAACAGTTAAGAGTGCATAATGTTCTTGAAGAGGACCTGAGTTAGGTCGTTTCTATGTGTCAATATTTCATAATTACCTCCATCTACAGCTTTATGGCTCAACACATTTTGGCCTTGAGGCGTACCTGCACTTTTGTCTGTAGCATTATAATTTGAAAGTGCATTATATATACATATATCAGTATTTCACACACACACACACACACACACACACACACACACACACACATTTATCAGTTCTGATTGCAACTACCTTTTGTAAGGCCACACTAAATATATACTAAAAGAAGTCACTAGATATGCACTCGCTGATAAGTGGATATTAGACCAGAGACAGAATACCGAAGATACATTATGCAAAATAGACGAAAACCAAGAAGGATGACCATTGTGTGGATACTTCATTCCTCCTTAGAATAAGGAATAAAATACTCATGAAAGGATATAGGTACAGAGACAAAATTTAGAGCTAAGATGAAAGGATGGACTATCCAGGGACTACCCCATTCGGG
>NC_034590.1:162250452-162292935 GCF_900095145.1 Mus pahari | reverse complement strand
TCAAGTTGACACAAAACCAGCCAGTACACCAGGGCACTGAGGCAGACACGGGTGGTTGATAGGGATGTGGAGGTGATAAGGAACTTGTAGTTGATAGGTAGCAGAAGGTGATATGGAGCTTGTAGAGAGGAAACTGGGAAGGGGGGAAACATTTGAAATATAAATAGATAAAATAACCAATAAAAATAAAAAAATGTAAAGATGTAGGTCAATCTCCAGCTCTGCATAAAATGCCGAGTGGCCAGGGTAGAGGTAAGAGGAGGGAAGAGAGGAGGGTTTTTGGTTTTTTTGTTTTTTTTTTTTAATTGTTCAGTTTACTGATGGTCATGTCCAGGTTCTGAATCAATATTTTTATTTTATTTTTCTGTCTGTACTTTCTTTGAAGGCATGGCTGCTTTAAACTGGGCCTTTGTGAGCTGGAGTGATTTCTCAGTGGTTAAAAGAACTCACTCTTTAGCACAGGACCTGAAATCAGTTTCCAGCACCCATACATTGGCTCTAAAGCAATCATAGTGCCAGTTTCAGGCGATCTGATGCCTTTTCCCCTCTACAGCATTATACGTATATATGGTGCACCAGAATACAAGGAGTCAGATACTCACACACATTTTCAAAAAGCAAATATAAATCTAAACAACCTTGAAGCTTTTGATTTCAGTATTTTAACCATTTCATTAAATTTTTTTCATTTAATTTTTTTTTTTTACTTATTCACTTTACATCCTGCTCACTGCCCTAATCCCCTACTGTGCTCACCTCTTCCCACCATCCTTTTCCCCATCTCCCTTCCCCTTTGCCTTTGAGTGTGTGGGGACTCCCCCATCCTGACACATCAACTCTGTGAGGTTCGCCTCACCCTTTCCCAAGAGGCCAGACAGGTAAGTCTAGATAGAACATAACCAACACAAAGGAGACAGATTTTAGGATAGTTCCTGATCCAGTTGTCTGGAATCCACATGAAGACTAAGCTACATATCTGCTATATGTACTAGGTTCAGCCTGTGTATTGTCTTTGGCTGGTAGTTCAGTCTCTGAGAGCCCCAAGAGTCCAGGTTAGATGACTGTTGATTATCCTATGGATTTCCTATTCCCTTAGGGGCCTGAAATTCATCTTCCCATTCATCTATAAGAGTCCCCAGGTTGCATCCACTGTTTGGTTGTATGTGTCT
Source organism: Mus pahari (assembly GCF_900095145.1). Lineage (NCBI taxonomy): Eukaryota > Metazoa > Chordata > Mammalia > Rodentia > Muridae > Mus > Mus pahari. The sequence goes on along the minus strand of NC_034590.1, from coordinate 162,291,766 downwards.
ATGTCTGTCTGAACCAGCTACTGGGTGGACTCATTAACTATATCTTAAGCCAGCTTTTGAGAATTTCGTGTAACAAACCTGGCAAAATTTATATTCTAAACAGACATTTAAACTCAAAGACTACTAAGATAATGATCTTATAGAAATTAAAGTTTCCATGAGAATTTTATACTTGGAATAGAAAAGCATATGCCAGCTAGAACGCCAACTCAATTAAAATGCTTTCTTCCTGAGAAACCATCTTTCTTACACCCTTATAATTAAGAGATACTGATGTGTTAAAGGTGGGTGAGCCCACACTTTGTCATGTACTGCTTAAATATACATACTTCTAGTCTTCTACTTAAAATTTAATTTCACATGAAGGACTCCAAAAAAGAGCTAAAGGAATTTTTGGAACTTTTTGTCCCTCTTCCCTATATGGGTACATGAATATGTCTATTTTCTGTTTACCATCTGTTCTACCTGGCGTATTGTTGATTATGGTATGTTGAATGTAAACAGACTCATATGGAATAGCAGTATTAGGAGGTGTGACCTTGTTGGTGTAGGTGTGACCCTATTGAAAGAAGTGTGACAGTGGCTTTCAGCTTTGAGGTATTTTTAGTGCTCAACAAAGCACAGTGACTATCTCTACCCATTGCCTACAGATTGGCATGTAGAACTCTCAGCTACCCTCAAGCATCACGAGGATATGCATGTGCCCATGATTCCTCCCATGATGACAGATAGTCATATCCACTGGAAAATGTGAAGTAATGAAGCCAGCACAGCTGTTTTACATAGTTCCAGCAAAGCTGAGCCAAGTGTGATCACTGTCATTCTGTTTCTCACTTCTCCGTTTTGGTCTTCAGGACTTTCTGCATTGTGATTCATTGTATGTGTTTGTACAAGAAAATTAAGTGTGAGTCTTTTTAAGAAGTCCTAAACTTACTATCCTTTCTGCTTTTAGGCAACAACTTTATCTGGCCCTATTTGGAAGTCTTCCTTATATCCCAGAGATCGTGATAAGCACAGATAAACACAAAATGAAGAACTTCCAAATGAGGTCATGATTTCAGGAATGTCCTTGGGATATCTACCCCTAAGCAAACTCAAACAATATAAGTGGAACAAGGGTAAACTTAGAAATAGTAGGCAAACTCTGAGTGGCCAGGAGAATTGGTAATAGATTCAAGGTCTCTTTTCACAATATGATCAGAGATCTCTGCAAATATAGTTTTAAGAAAAGGAATTGTACAGGATATACACATCGAGGAATAGAACTCAGTAAATAATATAGACTAAAATAATATTTCCCTACTTAATAGCTGATATGATAAAACGATGTAAATAAAAGGAGTTAGGCAAAGACTGGTGGTTCAGATATTTTTAATTTGTCTGGGATGTGTTATACCTGCACATACTGACAGACTAAATTCAGGTTTATATTCTTTGAATTGGAGTTATAGGGATGATGAAAAAAATAAAATCTGTTCTATTTCTACTTTTTCGTTGTGATTGAACATGTAACCCCAGATATGTAATGAATATCCAAACACACGTCTGGAGATAAAATGAAATAATCTGTATTTCTTGGATAATCATTCATCTCTCTGTATTCTCTGAAACCTGTATAAATAAAGAAGGAACGTGAGTGTGAAACAGTCAGAGCTTCACAATTCTCCTGACCATCATGCCTGACTCCCTCCACCCTCTCTAACTTCTTTTCTCTACTGGGGGGTCCTTATTTCTGTTGGGCTCACCCTTAGAGGATGACAATAGACTGAATCTTTGAAGAGTAGCCCATTCCCAATTTAATGTTTTCCTTTATAAGAATTGGCATGGTTATTCTCTCTCCACACAGCAAAAGAAACCCTAAGGCATGGGTAGATTCCTGAACCTAGATTCCCTCACTGCAGACTTCAATTCCAAGTTTTGCTAACAATATGAGTTTCCCGTGGAAATATATTGTTTTGCTTTTTCATATTTCTTGCATTTCCGTGATGGTATTTGTGCACATTTCAGTTCTATTTTTCTTCCCATATTTTGTATTCTATGTTATTCTTTTAGGTGGCTATTCTTCTCTTTAGTTTATGATCCCCACTCCTACTCTGAATGAACAAAGTACTGCAAAAAATAATAAAAAAAATAAAATGATGACAAAACCCACAAAGTTTTAACAAACTGTATGTTACAATATGATGAAAAGCAGTTGGAAACCTTGAGAACATCCTCGATAAACTTAGAAAATAAGCAAGCTAGGGTGCTAATAGGATAAACTAAGGATTTAAACGTTATGGAGCTGATGTGATGCTATAAAAAGCAGCATGGGGAGGACATAAAATTTAAAAAAATGCCGTATGGAAAGGGGAAAAGGAGAGACGGGGATAAGATTAAAGGTAAACAGCATAAACCCATAGGAAATAATAAGAAGGGTAAACACAGGGAAGCAAGCACCAAGAAAGTAAAACCAACACAAAACCAAACAAAACTAAAACCAACAATGTAGAGCTAACTCCACCTGTCAAGACTTTCTTGGTGAAGAAAAGCATGTGAGTCTCCAACATATTAGGCTTTTCATTTGCAGCTTACCAGTTGGATGTGTCAAGTATGTTGTTTTCCTTTCTAAAGTCCTAGTCAATTATAACCTGGAGGCTCTTGGCTAGACAGGTCTGCTTCTTTCTTCTCTGCTGAGTTGAATTCCTAGGCAGGATCCACACTCATAGAGCTCCCACCCGTTGGCATTAATCTCCCCAGCAATGTGAGTTTGGGTTCTTGGTTCTGCATAATGCATGATGTGTGGGATTCCTTGCACCTCAGGGCCCATATTCTTCACCAGAGTACATTGGTGTCCTGGACTTTGATTTTAATTCAAGACCAGTGTCTTGGGAATCATATTTATTTGTAGATATCTCTTAGTGAAAACAGAGAGGACTTTGGTGATTTTCCGCTCCCCCTATCCAAGAAATTTTACTATAGGATCATCCTAGGATCAGTTCAGTTCACTTCTTCTGCATCATTTGTATGGCATATAACCAGAATTTAATATTGTGTCAGAGCAAGAAAAGGAAGAATTAAAAAAGACTAAGAAGGAACAAGAAAGGAGAAAAGTAATGAATTTCAGAGTTAATGATTCTTAATAGAATTATTGGGTGAAGTTCTGAACAGGTCTCTTAAAAGTCCATTTTAAATAAATAAAAGTATTTTATGTGTAGAAGAGTTTTCCATGCAAATATGTATATCATGCATGTTTCCTACTTGTGTAAGTCAGAAAAGGGTATCAGATTCCCTAGGACTGGAACAATGAATGTTAGTGATCCATGTGGATATTGGGAACTGAATCTGTGTCTTCTGCTAAAGGAACAAAAGCTCTTAACTGCTAAGTAATCTCCCCATCCCCTTGAAAATGTAATTTTTAATAAGTGAGTTTACCTCTTCAGTGGAAGAGACATTTAATGAGCCTATTGATGTTGATAGGTGAGCCATCTTTACTCCTCTACCAGAGCAAAATTAAAACTGACATTTTTAATTCCATTAGTTCAATACTTTGAAAGACAGTGGGAGTAATTCACTGAGGAGAGATACCCTGAACCATTCTGACACCTTCATGTGGGTACAGTTAATGATTGCCTTACTACAAATTTAATCACATGTAACTATATATATTAACTGAGTCTTCCTGAGGTGTCAACAAAAATTAAACTCCAAAGAAATTATAAGACAAAGAACAAAGGAGATAAATATTATCTGTGCCAATTTTGAAAATGCTTAATCTTCAGAGAAGACAGTAGGCAAACTCTCCAGGGTGCTCTGGTTATTATGATAAAGTTTCAAGAAGTCATTGTTTTCAATAGCTGAGTAGTACTTCATTGTGAAAATGTACCATATTTTCTGTATCCATTCTTCTGTTGAAGGACATTTGGGTTCTTTCCAGCTTCTGGCTATTATAAATAAGGCTGCTATGAACATAGTGGAGCATGTGTCCTTATTACATGGTGGAGCATATTCTGGACATATGCCCAGGAGTGGTATTGCTGGATCTTCCAGTAGATCTATGTCTAATTTTCTGAGGAACCACCAAACTGATTTCCAGACTAGTTGTACCAGCTTGCAGTCCCACCAGCAATAGAGGAGCCTAAAGTGTGGACACTTCATTCCTTCTTAGAATGGAGGACAAAATACCTATGGAAGGAGATACAGAGACAAAGTTCTGAGCAGAGACTGAAGGCATGACCATCCAGAAACTGCCCCACCTGGGGATCCATCCCATAAACAACTACCAAACCCAGACACTATTGCAGATGCCAAGAAGAGCTTGCTGACAGGAGACTGATATAGCTGTCTCCTGAGAGGCTTTGCCAGTGTCTGACTAATACAGAAGTGTATGTTCACAGTCTTCCACTAGAGCGGAGCACAAGGTCCCCAATGAAGGAGCTAGAGAATGAACCCAAGGAACTGAAGGGGTTTGCAGCCCCCTAGGAGGAAGGACAATGTGAACTAACCAGTAACCCTAGAGCTTCCTGGGACTAAACCACCAATCAAAGAAAACACATGGAGAGGCTCATGGCTCTAGCTGCATATGTAGCTGAGGATGGCCTAGTTGGTCATCAATGGGAGGAGAGGCCCTTCGTCCTGTGAATGTTCTATGTCCCAGTATAAGGGAATTCCTGGGCCAAGAAGCAGATGTGGGTGGGTGGGGGAGCACGGGGAGTGGGGAGAGGATAGAGGATTTTTGAAGGGGAAACTAGGAAAGGGAACAACATTTAAAATGTAAATAAAGAAAATATCTGATAAATAAATAAATAAATAAAAGTCGAGAGACAGACAGAGAGGTGGGGGAGAGAGAGAGAGAGAGAGAGAGAGAGAGAGAGAGAGAGAGAGAGAGTTTGAGTTCACTGAAGGCCTAGTTACCAGTCTTTGGTGATCAAGGATGTTTTACTCCTTTGGTGAGAACAAAGCTTTAATCCCATTGAAACCTCATGGTTTGCTTGTTATAAGAAAAGTTGAGAATAATGGCCAGTTTTGAATTATCATTCACCAAGTAATTTTTAGCTAGAAACAGTCAATATATCAATCTGCATATATTTTACTTACTGTCATATTCTGTTTCATATGTAAATCATACCCAGAGATCATTAAAAAGGTACACTATTTTCACTCTATAACTTAACAGCTGATATTCCAACCCTCTGCATGAAAAAACAGTCAAAACCTCACTCATGTTCCTATCCGCCTGCTTACCCCCATATATATCTGGAGGTCAGATAAGGGCATTTAAAATCCAAATACATATCGGTTTTTCAAAAGTAGATATTAAGAATATAAATCACAACTCTCACCCCAACTCACTCCATTCAGCAGGAATAAAAGATGGTTTGCCATGAGCTAATTATAAGTAGCTGTGCTTTCAGAACATGGATGTAGGCAGTCTTAAAATGAGTGTTTTTCCATTGTAGAATTGGTTGTATGATTTTTTTCTACTTTGGTGGAAAGCTTGAGGGTGAAGTATATGCTTTTCTTTGTGTGCATATAGAGGTAAGTAATACATACTCGTGTATTTAAGCACCAAAGAACTCCCTTCTGCCTCAATTCACTGTGTCTACACTGCAACAAGCTCACCTATGCTTAGGCCACTTTTGCGTGGGCTTACAAAGTTTCCAGAGCTTCTCCTCTCTCCCCTTTTCTCTATCTCTAGTAACAGTAAGGTTAGATACATGTGTTTTCATGCCTGTGCTTACATGAGTCTAGTATTTAAATTCAAGTCTTTCTTCATAAACTTTACCCACTAAGAAATCTCTCTATCCTTAAATGATCTTTTACAGTCACAAGGACATTGGTAAATCAATGTATACAAGCAAATACTGTGGTGTTGACAGAGGGTAGGAGTGTTATGATAAAACATGGAAAACTCTACTTTAAGTTTGTGATGAGATATGATGATATTCCTTGCTTTGGGGCTGGTCGCATACAGTGGTCTGTTAAAAGTGCATTCCAAGGGTGTTTACCTATTGCTCAAAGTGATGGCTGGTCAGATACAGGAATGATTAGTTAAAGGTTGTTAAAAGAACTAAAGATAATTCAGTGTCTTCAATGTGCAATATCCTTACTCTATAAAGCACATAGTTCAAATAAGCCATTATCTCTAGAATCATCAACACAGGTATATTATAATTTCAAAAAAGTTAATTTACTATGTTTAAGTAATACTATGCAAATAAATGGTTTAACAGTATCTATTCTATGAACCTGTCATCATATTCTTGAGGAAACAATATGTGATCACCTCATATTCTAGAAATGAAAATATCTTCTACAATTTCCTGGAAAAAAATGCACATAGGAAGTAGTCTACTATAAATTAAAAAAAAAATAGGGACACAAAATTAATGCTGGAGTTTAATATTCTTTGTGTTTCTTAACACTGAGATATTATTATCATTTGTATTTATTAATTATGGACATTTTGATAATTATGATTTTGGACATTTGAGTTATACCCAGTAAATATGGGGATAGTTACTTGTTAATAATTAACAGCCTAGCTAATTGACCAATTTCATCCACATTTATTTACTTAAGATTTCATATTCTACTGATTCACATTACACAAAGCTGATGTAAATATACAGAGTTCTTGGTATGTGTTCACTAATAAGTGGATATTAGCCACAAAAAAAAAAAATACAGAACTGTACTCCCAAGATACAGTCCACAGAACTCAAAAAGGTCAACATGCTGAAGTGCCCATGTGAGGACGCTTCAGTCCCACTTAGGAGAGAGAAAGAAGCAATCACCAGTGAGGAGGGAGTCAGGGTCCTGGGAGGGAAATTAGGCAGATAGTGGGGATATAGAGGAACCTGATCTGGTATTGGGTGAGAGAAAAGGACTGAAGCCCTGAGGTCCAGCAGAAAGAACGGAAAGAGGCAACCTCAGGAAATAGGAGGTTAGGGGGACCCTCCAGAATGCACCAGAGACCTGGGAGGTAAGAGACTCCCAAGAATCAAAGGGAGGGACCTTATATGAAATGCCCAACAGGGTTCTAAAAGTTTATATGTATACATACATAGGTAAAATAGATCAACAAAGAAACAGAAAAAAATTCATTTTTTTTTTTGGAACTGTTATGTGACTTTTCTTAATAGTTGTATGGTAAAATCATGGTCACTCAATGTGGTCCAGTTATCACTGCCTCTGCTTCAAGTCCAAAAGTCTTCCTTTTTTTTTTCAATAAATCTCCATTGTCAGAATTTTTCTCATCCATCTTACCACCTCCCAGTATATTTAGAAAGAACACATTCATAACATATAACAGGGCACACAATGTAATTGTTGAATAAAATAGGGACAGTGACTATATTGTTCCTGCAATTTATATTAGTTCTTAAAATAACTATGCATCATAGCTCATGTTTTTAATTAAAAGAAGGCTCAAGTGTATTAGCTACATAAATAGGTGGGATGTTAGACAGCAGATATTAATTTTGTGTGTTCAAAGCCCCTTGAATCTTCAGTGTGTCAAGACAAAATATGAAAATGATCCATGTTGTTATTGCACATATATGTCAATATAAACTGACCTGGATAACATTAAATGATGATAAAAATGTATTCAAGGTATTTCAGTGGGGGAAAGAACTCAATGCTTAGTCTTGACACCACTTCATTAAAAGAGGACAATAATGTTATGAGAACTGGGGCCTCTCTTCTCTAAATGATGTAAATAAAAAGAAATAGAAAATTTCTTCTGAAGGTTGTTAGTTTACAACTTGTAGTAGGATAAATCTTGGAAACTGGATTCCTAGCTGCCCACAGAAATTGAAAACTAAAGATGCTAACCTCTTTAAGGATATATTTCAAAGTGATAGTTCTCCAGTCCTTGACAAAGACATTTCTGGATAATAAAACTGAAAAGAGCCTTTTAAAAAGATCTATGTCCTAACAGGCAAGAGAAAGACTTCAATGGCATGTGTCCTAAAGTGAAGGTCCTAGGGAAAATGCACAGACAAAAGGCAGAAGAGCCCCATTCACAGTCACCCATGGTACTTATATAGTCATCTTCTCCAGTGAGTAATATCTGAATATGCTTTTCACCTTTTCTCTCTTGCCTGTCATGTCTTTCTCTAGTTCCTTAATTTCTATTTTGTCATCCCATCATTGGTAAAAGGTCAGCAGAAGGAAAAATAGGAGAAGGACATAATAACTATTGGTAGCTCACTGGGTCTCATATGACAGCAATTTTGTATGTTTGTTTCTGCTGAAGTCATTTTCTTCAAGAATTCTTCTGTTCCACTACGATCCATGGTTTAACAAAGGATTGTCCATACATGTGCTATTATTTTTTTCCATTTAGTAAGGCTCTTTCATTTTCGTGTGTGTGTGTGTGTGTGTGTGTGTGTGTGTGTGTGTAGAAGGATATATGGGTGTTCATTTATAAGCATTTAAATAACATTCTTATTCAAAAACTCAAAGGAAAACTGAAGCAGGAGTTGAAATAATTTCTAGAGGCAGGCCATTGTACCAGCTGAGCCTCTTTTTCTCCTCTAGTCCTACCCCATTTTCCTCTCTCCCTCTTTTTATTATGGTATCCAGTTTGGTCTCCCTTGATCCAGTGTCTCCTCAGGTATCTGTTAAAAACAGCAAAGTTAAAGCAACTAACCTCAACCAGCCCTCTCTGGAAGCACTTCTCACAGCATAGTGTTCTCTAAGCCCTACAATGTCATCCTCTGCTACATATGCAGCTAGAGCCATGGGTTCCTCCATGTCTATTCCTTGGCTGGTGGTTTAGTGTCTAGGAGCTCTGTGAGGTCTGGTTGGTTGATATTGTTGTTCTTCCTATGGGGCTGCAAACCCCTTCAGCTCCTAGAGTCCTTTCTCTAACTCCTCCATTGGTGATCCTGTGCTCAGTCTAATGGTTGGCTGTGAGTCCAATGACTGGCTGCCTTTGTATTTGCCAGGCTCTGGTAGAACCTCTCAAGAGACAGCTGTGTCAGGCTCCTGTCAGCAAACACTTCTTAGCGTCCACAATAGTGTCTGTGTTTGGTGTCTGTATATGGGATAAATCCCCAGGTGGGGCAGTCTCTGGATGGCCTTTCCTTCAGTCTCTGCCCCATCCACATATTTGCTCACATGAGTATTTTGTTCCCCATTCTAAGAAAGACTGACACACCCACCCTTTGGTCTTCCTTCTTCTTGAACTTCATGTGGTCTGTGAATTTTATTTTAGGTATTCCGAGCTTTGGGGCTAATATCCACTTATCAGTGACTGCATACCATGTGTGTTCTTTGTGATAGGGTTACCTCACTCTATTCTGACTCTTTACACACGAGAATCATCACTGTCACATTTTGACTCAATTTTCTCAAAGACATAAAGAACAGTTGGACATAGTACTTATGTGTTCCAGTATAAAAGGCCCAAATCTAACAACCTCAGAAACAAGTATACCCTTTTCTCAGTGTTCAGTTTAAGTGTAGTTAGTATACTCTGAGACGTATGATGGAATTTAATCTCCATTTGTTATTAATATTTAGAACTCTAATGAACAACTAGAACTCTGCCATTGCTGAAGGGTGATTATAGTGTGTCTCCACGACAGGCTCTGGTGTTGTTTGCTGCTCACCATGTGATGCTCTGATTTTGCTAGCAATGAAGCCACTATAGGATGCAGACCTTTAATCTTGAACGAAAAGTACAATCCAAAATAAGCCTATTCTTTATAATTTTCTCAGGCTGTGGCATTTTTCTTATTCACAAAAAGAAGCAGAACAAGACACTTTGGTTTCAATGATTTTTCTAAGGATTCAGTACTATTAACACTTTCAATTTCCCCCTTAGAATCCAAACATAATGATTAAATAGTAATATTAAATGTACTAGTTAAGCTTCCAAGGAAAACAGGCAATAATTCAGTTGACTAGATTATTATGATGATTTATGAAAAAGACAATAATTCATGCTTGAAAATATGAATTGCCTGCAATGTTAGTAATCCATCTGAATATTTCCCCAATAACGACCCAATGGTGTGGATGATGTACAAGGTATTTTTCAGTGGAGGTGTTTGACTCTTATGCTCTGAAATAGCAACATTTGGGCAACCTTCAGGAACTTATTCAATGACATTTAATCCAGCTTATCTCTAATTCAGGTTTCAAAATGCTGAAGCTAGTGGTAAAACTGCCCAATCTTGTGATCAAGAAGAAGCTGTAGACTAGACAATGTGGCCCACATTGATAATACCAGTAAGGCAGGAGTATTGTCCTGAGTTTGAAGCTGCCCTCGGGCACATAGTAAATTCTAGGCCAGTGTGGTCATAGATTGAAACAAAAGAAAAGATCATTCATCGAGTAAATGACTAAGGAAAATGAGAAGCATTTAGCAATTAGTGAGAAATCTAGATTTCTCTGGTGGAAACAAATGTAGTTTTTATATGACCAAAGTCAATTATAAAAAGAGAATTTGATGTCCTGCTTTGATAAGACAAAATATAAAGTTATAGCACCATTTTCTGGGGGATATTTGCCCTGTTTCACAGGAGGAGATTTTATGCCTGGAACATCATATTGTTCAAAAACCCAGGGCTACATGTAGAGATTCCTGAGCAAAGCCTGTTATTCTTATTTTGCTAATTGGTTGCCCACTCAAATTGCCTTCTAAATATTTATATTTATACCCACAAATAGGGATGTTCTCAGTGCTGGTCATAGCCTCTTTTTTGCAGTGGACACACTCAGTGGAGAGATGAATAACAGGTCAAATTGCTGAGAGTGAAAACTGTAGACAGAGGAATTTACAAACATTTATATTTCATTATATACATGTATGAAGTTCTAAAAGGTAAGGAAAGATTTGAAACATTGAAAACTACAATTATTATTTTATGTCTGCAAGTTCCTTGATAAATCATGATGCATAGTACTACTGTATTTATTAATAATCTGTACATAGTTTTGTAGGCTATTGGGTATTTCAACTATTTTTCTATAGTAGTCACTTATAGCAATTCTTCCTCCGATGTCAGAAATGGTCTGTGCACTAACCGTTGCATGGATTCCTGGTTGATTTAATGTACTCGCTGCACTAACCCACACCTTTCTGCTTCATTAAATGTGCTGCCTGTTGCTATACTTTCATGGTTGTCTCTTTCTCTGTTTTTGCCCTTTTTATAGAAATCATGACACATGGGAAGTATTTCAACTCTTTCAGTCTATGTATTAGACTATTGCTTCTCTCTGAACATTTTCTTATAATAAGTGACAAAGCTCAAATTTTACTCATTAAAAAACTATAAAAAAGAATCAAAGGAAACCAAGGAGGGGAAATGATTGTAGAGGTAAAGGAAAGAAGAAGAAGAAGAAGAAGAAGAAGAAGAAGAAGAAGAAGAAGAAGAAGAAGAAGAAGAAGAAGAAGAAGAAAGAAAGAAAGAANAGAAGAAGAAAGAAAGAAAGAAAGAAAGAAAGAAAGAAAGAAAGAAAGAAAGAAAGAAAGAAAGAAAGAAAGAAAGAAAGAAAGAAAGAAAGAAAGAAGGTAACGGAGAGGGTACTTGTTAGTACATTTTCCTATCTGATTTCCCCTTGTGGCAATTGTAGAGTTCATAAGCCATTTCCACTTCCTCACCAGTCTTCTGAATTTCAACCCCACCAAACAGCCAAGAAGACTAACGAGGGGAGATATAACTGTTGCGACTTGTTTACTCTGAAGAAAGCTCTATTTTAAAGTTGAAATTAGGTCATACATCATGTTAGTGGTTGAGGAAAGGTACCCTGCCTGCTAGCCAAGCTTCCAAGGAAATATGCAGGATGACTGATGCCCTGGCTCTGGGTGTGAGGCAAGGAATCTGCCCCCCTTCACTCCGCTCACCATTTATAATCATTGCGACTTCCTTCGATCATTTCCCCCTGACATTATGAGCTGCTAGCTTTCCATAAGGACAAGCTTGATTCCTCCCTAGAACCTGGTGTGCTGGCATTGTTTGCTGGCCGTGCTCCAAAAAACTCAGCCAAACAACGGGGGAAGGATGCAAGTTGCAAGCATGGTGACTTACACTACGATGGTTGGCTTGTGTTTTTAATGGAGCTTAAAGCTAACCACTAAGTTACATGATATTCGAGAAGGACTTCAGTATGTTTTTTGCTGTTTTTCACTGATACCTAAAAAGTGAACAAAGACACACTTCTCTCTGGAGAAGGCTGCCCACAATTAAAGACATCACAAATAAAAATATCTTATGGAAATTAGGGTAGCCATTCAAATGAATACCGAGAGTTCCAAGTTCCATCTCCTCAAACTTTTATACAATTACAATGGTCACGCTAAAGCGAGAGAACTTTACTTAAAGCATGACACTTTTGTTCTCAATTACACTTTTATTTACTTATCTTTCACAACAAACAATAAACTAAGACTTAAAACTAGAAATCAGTTAGATTCATATTCTTGTTCCTAGTTAATGTATCCTTCTGCTTGCAGTCTGTCTTTCCTCATAACTGTTTTTGTCTCTGTACTAATTGCTTTGCTATTACAGTGTAAAAACTCCGTCATGGACAAAGCAATATACAACAAGGAAGTGTTTATGGTTCTGCACGAATACAAGTTCATCATGGTGGAAAAGCTTGGAAGTGAGAGGTAGGCATAGCTGTTGGAGCAGAATGCTAATAGGTCATATCTTGAACCAAGAGAAAACACACACACACACACACACACACACACACACACACACACACACACCCTCATATAAGAGATAGATGGTAGTAGTTGTCCAGTTAGCTTTAACTGGCAGCTTGGCACAGCTTAGATTTATCTGTAAGTAAAGCCATGATTAAGGTTTTGTCTAGATAAGATAGTCCTGTATGCATCCTACAGTGTATTGCTATGACTGTTAATTGATAAAAGACTGCCTACATCCTGGTGGGGAAAGCATATCAGTTGTGTGTGGGTGGTCCTTAAATGTATAACAAAGCTAACTAAGCATAAACCTGTGCATAGCAACCCAAGAATAAAGTGGCAAGCAAAATTTCTCTATAGTATCTGCCTCCGGGCACTTAATTTAAGTTTATGCCTCGATTTTATCCAGTGATAGATTGCGACCTTGGAAGTATAAGAGAAAGAAGCCCTTTTCTCCTCAAATCGTTGTCATAGCAACAGAATAGGCCTAGAATATTTAGTGAAAATATATATGTGCATATGCATTTATGGCATTCATACTCATGTCTGATGTATTAATGTTACATTCAAAATTCTGTGAACATGCATATGCTCATCTATGTGTGTGTGTGTGTATATATATATATATATATATATATATATATATATATATATACATGTCACATGTATATGGCTTGCATATGTATATGTCTATTTCTTTATATAGAGATATAGATATATGTTTTGACTGCTACAAAATTACCTCTTTTCCAACACAATATTTTTATTGATTATTTGTTGTAAAAAAGTACACTGCACTAGGCAGTTATAACCAACAAAAATTCAATTATTTATAGTAATGAAGTTGAAAGGCCCAATACTGAAGTTCCAGTAAATTTGAATCTAATAAAGGTGAATTTTCTGTTTCACAAATGGTCATGTTTTTGTTGTATCTTCACAGACTGGGAGCTTTTCTCTCTTACAAGGGTACAAATATCATCCATAAATGATCTACCCTCATTTCCAGTCACCTCCTCAAGGTCTTATCTCCAAGTATCACATTAGGCGTTTGATTCCTTCAGGACCCAAAATATGCAAAATATTTTTAGCATGGAAATCAATGAAATAAATTTAAGAATGAATGAGGACACGTCCACTTCTTTTCAGAAAAGTAGCTATGACCAAGTTTGCTTTCCCACAGAATGTCAATTTTATGACACAGGAAATCAGGTAACAGTTAAAGGAAGAGGAAACTATAATTAGAGTATATTGCATGAAAAAATTAATAATCTGTTTTCAATTCAAAAGAAATAATCAGAAAATACGCAAGTAGAGCTCTGTAATATCAGCTGGGAGACAGTGCATAAGTTACAATTCAGCTTAGCCTGGAATATCAGGACTCAGAATGAGGGAGTCACAGCCCCCAGAGTTTCTGGGGGAATTCCAGAGAGGACTGACAGCTCCATGGGAGCAAAACCACTCACGTTTGTTTTACCAAGTCTGTGAATTCTATTTACTAATATAATTTAAAGCATGGGTTGTATATTATTCTCAGAATTGCTACTTGTAAATGAATTATTCTTAATATAAATGTAAACTGAATTAAACCAGCAGCTATATTTATTTACCTTATATTATTCCTCACACAGAAAAAATAAGTTTTATTTAAAACTGCATTTCAATAACTGAGCAGTTAAATGATCTCTTTTTACTTAATATGCTAATCTGGCTACCTATGAGCCCCACCCCATGATACTAACATATTATGATTACATATTCTTATTCATCTGGCTCTTCGGACCCCTTCTTCAGAGCTCCAATTCCTCCATCATGTGAGCTGATCTAAGTTCCCTCTCTCCACCTCTCCTTACTCTGACTGACGGGTGTGCTGCCCTATTCTCTATTCTTCACAGCCATTGGGTGTTCAGCCTTTGTTGACAAGGCAGAGAATAAATGGTAAGAACTGTTTACACAAACTTGAGACAAAAGATTTTTGGTATAAGCATTATAATTCCTTGTCCAAATTGAAACAAAATATGAGGGCAGAGATATCAGCACTTGAATAACAAAAGAATATTTTACACAGTCTTTAAAAAATGTAGGCCTACCCTTGGTCTTGCAAACTTTATATGACCCAGCACAAGGGAAGGCCTGGGCCAAGTAGTGGGAGTGGGTGGGTAGGGGAGCAGGGGCGGGGGGGTATAGGGAACTTTCGGGATAGCATTTGAAATGTAAATAAAGAAAATAATAATTAAAAAAAAGAAAAAAATAGCTGCATAGTACTCCCATTGTGTAAATGTACCACATTTTCTGTATTCATTCCTCTGTTCAGGGACATTTGGGTTCTTCCCAGGTACTGGCTATTATAAATAAGCCTGCTATGAAAATAGTGGAGAATGTTTCCTTATTACATGTTGGAGCATCTTCTGCGTATATGCCCAAGAGTGATATTGCTGGATCCTCCAGTAGATCTCAGAAGATGGAAAGATTTCCCATGCTCATGTGTTGGCAGGATTAATATAGCAAAATTGGCCATCTTACAGAAAGCAATCTACAGATTCAATGCAATCCCCATCACAATTCCAACTCAGTTCCTCATAGAGTTAGAAACAGCAATGTGCAAATTCATCTGGAATAACAAAAAAACTAGTATAGCAAAACGTATTCTCAACAATAAAAGAACTTCTGGTGGAATCACCATCCCTGAACTCAAGCTGTACTACAGAGCAATTGTGATTAAAAACTGCATGGTACTGGTACATCGACAGACATGGAGATCAATGGAATAGAATTGAAGACCCAGAAATGAATTCACACACCTGTGGTCACTTGATCTTTGACAAAGGAGCTAAAACCATCCAGTGAAAAAAAGGCAGCATTTTCAACAAATGGTGCTGGCTCAACTGGCAGTTAATATGTAGAAGAATGCGAATTGATCCATTCTTATCTCCTTATACAAAGCTCAAGTCTAAGTGAATCAAGGTACTCCACAAAAAGCCAGAGATACTGAAAGTTATAGAGGAGAAAGTGGGGAAGAACCTCGAACATATGGGCACAGGGGAAAAATTCCTGAACAGAACACCACTGGCTTATGCTGTAAGATCAAGAATTGACAAATGGGACCTAATAATGATCTTCAATGGAACACTTTCACAAACTCATCATAGCCAGAAAGAATTGAAGTAGTTACCTACTACCCTGTGGTCTCGTCATCCTTATATTAAAAAACTAACCACCTCACCCTCCCTTTGCCTTGCCTCTGCTTCTCCTCGTTTTTGAAATATTCTAGGGCCATCCTTTGCTTTATTTAGGGATTTGATCTATTTTTTGTAAGTCAACGAAACCAAAGTTGCCTTGGATTGGGGAGTGTTTTTTGCCTCAAGACCAGGTTGTTAACTTATGAAAAATGCACATAGCAACAAATTTCTGTCTTGGTGTTTCATTGCTGTGAACAGACACCATGACCATGGTAACTCTTATAAAGGTCAGCATTTAACTGGGGCCCACTTATAGTTTCAGAGGTTTAGTCCTGTATAATTTTGACAAGAATCATGGCAGCATGCAGGCAGACAATGCTGGAGAAGGAGCCGAGAGTTCTAAACCTTGGTCTGCATGCAGCAGAAGGAGAGTGTATATGACACTGGGTATGATTTGCACATATAAGACCTCAAAATCTCACTCCATAGTAAAACATTTCCTCCAACAAGGCGATACCTTCTAATAACGCCACTGCCCATGGGTCAAGCATCCAACTCAGATGGACTGTGTACCTATGAGCCATTCATTCTATTGGGTTGTTTGTACAATAAGAATTGATGACATCATATTAGACCTCTCTAAGACTGAGAGCAGGTGATAGCTTATTCAGAGAGTACCCAAATAGGAATGAGGACACGAAGCTAAGTTGTCTTACTTTCTATATGCTTGGCAAGATACCTGTGTTCCTAGGTTATCCACCCTCACTTGGTGTCAATTGACCTAGATCAGTGTATCTTTCTTACCATTGGCTGAACATTATGATCACCTAATGAGACTTAAGAATTTAATATGTGGATTCTATTGTGAGGAGTGGGTTTGGCTGTGACCCCAAGATGGCTCCTGGGATTGCCACCAAGTCTAACGGCTAACAACTGATTTCCTCATAGCCCTCAAGATAGTCACATCAGTTAAACTGCACTGTACAGATGCACCACGATGAAGGATCAGATGATGTGACGAATGTAATCCTGTGCCAATGAACTGAGCCTACTTGGAAAAGGGTGATGGGGAGTGGACTAGAGGGTATAAAAGGGGATGGCCAAGAGAGGTTGGGGGATCTTTTTACTGCACATAGTTCTGTTCCTGAATAAACTGCTTTGAGAAGGAAAAAAAATGTAGGCCTACACTATTTTCTCTGAAATTTAACCTCGTGATATTTATATAACCATGTGATCTTTCATTTATTCATCCTTAAAATGGTACATTATTTCATATCATTGGTTTTAAATAGGTCACAATTGTTCCATTACTACTGAAGGCTAACTATAAAACAAACATGGGTAACTTGGATGTTAAGTCGGTACAATAGTGTCATAATGTAAGCCAGTTAACTTAATGTAATTACCAATCAGATTACCCTTTAAAATAACTTTATTTTATTTCTTGTTTATCCATTTGCTCATTTTCTCTTCTTTTCTTCTTTCTTTTTTCTTTTTGTCTTCCTATTTTATTATGAACCTTTTGTGTATGGATATTTCCCCTCGCTTGAAAATAAAATTGTGGTGTTTATTGATTCTCCTTATATTATGATTAAAAATGAGGACCAATGCTTGAATTCTGGAGTCATTCAGAAATAAAATTCCAGATTTCCCAATTAAAAGAATTCTGAATTTCCCTTAACCCCATCTTAAAGGGAGTAATGAAAATTTCAGAAAACAAGACTGTTGATACAGAGAGACATTCAGATGATACCAACATTGATTGATGGAGAGAGATGATTTTGGTATTTGTGTGTGTAAACTGAAATTTAGAAAAGTGTAACCCAATCCATTGTTAGTTCAATTTCTACTATACTATTGATCTCTCTAAAGCATTATTTTAGGGCTTTCCATATGATAACTCAGGTTTATTTTCGCCCCATTCACCACTAATGCTTTTCTTTGAATCTGGCTCAATTTTGACTCATATTCAATTCCTCTTCCCCTTCTTGTCTTCTGGATGACAGGACTATAAATTCCTAAAGATAAAGAAGAAATATTGTTTTATAATTTTTACTTTAATATGAACATGGGACCTGAGCAAATGAGTACAACGTATAAGGAAAGAAAGTTAAAGGAGGCTGTACAGCATGAATCTGCAGCCAGAGGTTTTCCCTTTAACTGAAATAACAGGAAGGCCACTGTCAACAGGCCATACCACAGCCATGCACCACCACAAGGAGCAGAATGTCCACTGGAGAGAATCTGTGCCGAAAAGCCATTGTGACAACCTGCAGCAGACACTGATCTCCAGATCCTCCAGTTTCCCAGCAAATTTCAAAATTTCCTCTTTGTATCATTGAATAAATTTCCACTATAGAAACATGTCACAATTTCATTATTAATGTTGATTTCATTATTTATTATTATTATTATTTATTTTATTGTGCTGCTGGGCAACTAGGCTAGTTATGTTGCCTTGGTATGGACAATAATGAAGCAACAGACATAGATAAGTAAGTATTTGAGATATCCTTAGAGTATAAAAACGTAAAGCACACACATTCATGCTATAACCACATCTTCAATATTAAATTTAATTGCCTTTCAAACTTAAAGGCCAGCTTGTATGTTATTGGTATCTTGGATTATTCCATCAATAATGCAATATTTGAATTCAATAATGAATTACTGTTTCTTATTTTTTCAAGGTCACATAAAAGGAGTAATTATGCAAGAACATTCTTTTTATTAAGTTTTGTTGTAAAATGCTTGATACCTCCACTAGTGCAACAACCGCTTAACAAATTATTACCCTGAGCTCAGAGTTTATAAAAGAATATAGATAGATAGATAGATTTAATTATTATGACTATATATGTATAACTATATATGAATCAATTAAACTCTTGATCACTATTATTCACAAAGTATTCAATAATTTGCTTTGAGAAATTGGAAAAATAAAGAGAAAATATATGTTTCAAGCCACTAAACATTGCTGACATTAAAAAAATTAAAGGACCTCAATCTGTTTGTATGTCAAAGTGTAGGCATTAAATTTTGTTCAGTTTATTTTGTTAAGTTTTATGTTTCTGGTAAATGAGTTCATGACATTAAAAAATAAAATAAGGGTCCAGCATGCCTTCACTTATGCAGCCCGGCAGCAAAACCAGAGATTCTGCTTCAAGTTGATAATGATGAATCCTTGATATTGCGTTTTAATTTTGCTCACACATCTAAGCTCAGGCACACACACACACACACACACACACACACACACACACACGAGCGCAAACCCACACGCATACACACACAGAATCAATCAACCAATCAATCATTTTTGTGTGCTTATAGAGAGGTCACTGATTGCTTTCCAGATTCACCTGAAATTTGTTTAAAATGTGTAGAAATGTCTTCTGTTCCTTTGGTTCATCTATAACGCATTTCTTTTCATTTTAGAAAGAAAAAGGTAAAGATGGAATGAGAAACTCACAACCAGCCCACCTATATCCATCTGACTGTACTTAAAAACCAAGGCTTTTGTCTCAACTTCCTGACATGCTTGGGAGGAAGACTTAACAATAAACTAAAGCTTAACTTCCTTTCTCTGAAGATAGATTTTACCTGACTCATGTGCACTAAATACTATATGAAATTGGAATATATAAAGACGCATGTAAGATATGTACGAAATCGCGAGGATATGACCTTAATCAAGAAATCACTATCAGTAATGAAGTAGATAGATAATCTATCAGAAGGACTCAGAAGTCAAGCTGGAATAATTCAATTGACCAAACCTGGAGCATCACTAGCAAAGAACTAATATAAATAATAGTCTTATGTGTAATGAATCATATAATGAGATTGTATTTTATGCTTTTTGTTAGTTTTTAAATAAATATTAATAAAAGCAGTCTTGACATGAAATAGTCTTAACTAAACCAGCATTCAATAATTTTTTAGAATTTACCCAAACTTCCAAGGTCATGAAACTTAAGAAAAACTATACAAAGTAACATAAGTAGAAAATTATTGTGTGATAACTAAATGCAACTTGACATCCTGATTTCCACTCCAGACTAGCAAAACAACATCAAGTATGTAAGATTAATGTACTATAGCTGCATAATATCTTAACTTTAGCAGGATCTGGGAAAGATGCAGGATTTTAATATTTGTGAAATTCTTCCTTATATTATCTAAAATAATGTTTAAAGTGATTCACTGAAGAAAGTAACCTTTCAAAGACACTGTTTAAAATTGTATAGTTAGTCCTCCATTAGTCTCTAGGAGAAAATGCAAGTGTGACCTGGAGGCCACCCTACTTGGCATACTTCATTTCTGAATAAGAACCGTGGCACAAAATTCTCCTGAAATCTGAACAGTGAAATCTGAAGCAGCATAGTTGCCAGTAGCTGGCCTGTGGATGAGTCCTCTCTCTTGTCTCCTTTAGTGTGTTTCTTCTGCATAGAGACTTTGATGGCTTGCACACTCACTATCCATGGAGATGGAGCTACCTGAAGACCCAGTGGTACCACTATTGGGAATATATGCAACTGATGCCCCACCATGCCACAGTGGCACATGTTCCACTATGTTCATATCATCCTTTTTTGTGATAGCCGGAACCTGAAGAAAAACAAAAAAACAAAAAAAAAAAACCAAACAAACAAACAAAAAAAAACAGATGTCCCACAACAGAAGAATGGATACAGAAAATGTGGTTCATTTACAAAATGGAATACTACTCAGCTATTAAGAACAAGAACATTCTGAGTTTTGCTGGCAAATGAATGGAACTAGAAAATATCATCCTGAGTGAGGTAACTCAGATGCAAAAGGACCTGCATGGTATATACTCACTAGTAAATGGACATTAGCCAAAAAAAAAAAAAAAAAAAAAAACCCACCACCACCACCACCACCAACAACAACAACAACAAAAAAAACCCTTACAGAATACACAAGATAGAGTCCACAGAACTCAAAAGGCTCAACAAGCTGAAGTGCACTAATGAGGATGCTTCAGTCCTACTTGGAAGAGAGAAGAAAGCAGTGGGGAGGAAGGGAAGGCCTTGGAAGGGAAAGTGGGTGGGGTGAGGGGGCTGTGGGGAGGAGAGGGGTGCCTGATCTGTTACTGTGTGTGGGAAAAGGACTGAACCCCTGAGGGCCAGCAGAAAGGGGACAGTCAACCTCTGGAATAGGAGGTTGGGGGGACCCCCCAGAGTGCACCAGAGACCTGAGAGGTGAGAGACTCCCAGGAATCACAGCGAGGGACCTTTGATGAAATGCCTGACAGTAGGGGGAGGGAATTTACAGAGCCCACCTCCAGCAGGAAGACAGGGCATCAAGTAAGGGATGGGGTTGCCATCCCACAATTACACCTCTGACCCATAATTGTTTCTTTCTGAAAGAATTACAGGTATGAAAATGGAGAGGATCCTGAGAAAAAGAAGATCCAGTGACAGTCCCAAATTGGGATCCAGGTCAAGGGGAGGTCTCAAGGCCTGACACTATTACTGAGGCTATGGAGCACTCACAGAAAGGGATCTACCATGACTGCCCTCTGAAAGACCCAACAAGCAGCTGAAAGTCAGATGCAGATATTTGTATCCAACCAATGAACAGAAGCAGCTGACCCTGGTGGTTGAATTAGGGAACACTGAAAAAAGCTGAGAAGAAGGGTGATCCTATAGGAGGACCAGTAGTCTTAATTAATCTGGACCCCAGAGATCTTTCAAATACTGGATCACCAAACAGACAGCACACACCAGCTGATATGAAGTCCCCAACACACATACAGTAGAGGACTTCCAAGTCTATGTTCACTCACAGATGATACATCTAACCTTCAAGAGACTGGAGGCCCCAGGGAGTTTAGAGTTTAGATGGGGTGAAGGGTGGGGTTGTCCATGTGGAGACAGGGTGTGGTGGGGAGGAGGTTTGAGATGTGGAGCAGTTGGAGGGTGGGAGCGGAGGGGCGGGGAAAAGGGATACGGAGTGTAAAAAATGAATTACAAATAAAATTTAAAAATATACCATGTAAAAGAAATAGAGTTGTATGTGAGAAATATGAATAAAGTGTCTCATAACCACTGCACGATTGACCTGCATGACCTTTGCACTTCTTTGTTCTGGGGGCTTCCAGATACATTGCTTTCTTCTCTATAGTTTTGAGAAGTTAAAAGTGCTTCTAACTATAGCTAAACACATCAGAAATGATGCATTCCTGACGGCAAAAATGCTAATCAGAAATAATATGCAACATTGTATTGATTTTCGTATTACAAGAAGATAAAGAGAGGTTTGGATAAGAGTTCTTCAAAACGGAGAAACTTCATATGCAAGATCGATTTGTAAGATAATTTGTAATGGTGCAAACTGTCTACATTACAATTTTTTATATTTAAGGAGCTTTTGCATAGTCAATGATCAAGATATTTATTTCTGGATTAACAGCTAAGTAAATAAGTGTCAAATGATCTCTTTAGGTTGCAAATGAGGTTTGTCAATACTTTCATCTTCTTGCTGGAATATGTTCCATGAGAGGAAATAAAGACTGTTTCTATTTGGTACTTGAAATTCACCCCAGAACTGTGAGTATAACTTAATTAAAAACAGTATCATTCAGAGTAACAAATGTTCTTATTTTTCAGGCAATTTTATCTGAAATGCATTCTTGTATCAATGGGGTAGAATTCTCTTATCCCTGTTCACTTACATAGTGCTTTTTGTAGAAGACTAGATGTTGAAGAGTGAACATTTTAATTGTATAAGTAATTGAATAGTTAGAAATGTTTAAGTACAGGGAGCTCCATAATATCCCAATTTTGTTGGACTCAGTAAATGACTACACAGTTTGGCCTCGTAATAGTGAGCCAAGTGTCAGAAGTGAATGCCATGTTGTAACTATGACTTTGGAGAAATTTACTAATATTGAATGCTAATTTTCTTAATATTTTACAGGGATTTTTAGAAAATCTATACTACTAATTACAGAGAACTTCTCACAACGTGTCCTTAGACTATGTTAAGCGAAAGAAAGAGCTGGAATTATTATACTGGGGCTGAGACAAAGCCATTATGGTAGCATGAAGGCACTGAGGACTCTTCCCTTCCTCCCCTTCCTGACCCCCTTACTGACTTCACTTCTGAAAACAATATTTCTAAATGAGGGCTCTTATAATATCCTTGGTTGGAATATATTCCATAAACAAAACTATAATCAATAAAATGTCTTGAAAGCTATGAAATGTCTTGAAATGTTGGCCTGGTTGGTGGGCAGATGTCATGTGCCGTTCCTGCTTTGTAAATGCAACCACAGTCCCAACAGAAAGCAAATCCTGCAGTTGTCTTCAGGCTCCCTAGTTCTGGGAGCGCATTTTCTGCAGACAAAGTACCACCAGCTGATATTCCCTTTTATGTTTTTCCTATGGAGATTCTGTTATGAAAGTCATATCGCCTGTCACCACAGAAAAGCATCTTGGTTTTAAAAATAGCACCTGCTGGGGTTTTGTGAATCTTCCTGGAAATGGTTGTGTGCCATTTGGGTATTTGCCTGTTCACTTAATCTTTCCTGCACATGTTGCTCTGAAAAACATAATTTACTGTTTTTATTTTCCCCTAATTTAAAAATATCATCTGTTTTTGAGTGGAAACAGACACAATTAATAGAAAATAATATTTTCTGCTTTCTGAAATATCTGCAACAGAGAGGCCATAGTCACTGTAAAGAGTAGTTTTCGAGGTGTCTATTAAAAATTAAAATTTACATGGGAGACAAAAAAAAATGCCACACTACCCTGGCACATTGACCTCTCTGTGGTACATGTGACCTTGTTCAGGTTTGTGATGTTTTATGACTTTTTCTATTGCAGATTTTGATATTGCTATACTCAGTAAGTAGAATCTGAAAATTGCAGGTTCCTATGTTAATAGAATGGACAACCTTGAAAATGTCAGACTCAGGAGTCAGTCCATAGGTAGTGCAGGTGCCAGCCAATAAAACCATCTGGGTTCAGATTGAGGACCTGTACTCATGAGCTGTAAGTTGTGAGGAGCGGGTTTGACCGCGGCCCCAAGATGGCGCCCGGGATTGCCGCCGAGTCTAACGGCTGACAACTGACTTCCTCATATCCCTCAAGATAGCCACGTCCATTAAACTGCACTGCACAGATGCACCACGACAAAAGATCAGATGATGTGACAAATGTAGTCCTAGCCAATGAACTGGGCCTACGTGGAATGGGGTAATGGGGAGTGGACTAGAGGGTATAAAGGGGGATGGCCGAGAGAGATCAAGAGAGGTCGGGAATCTTTTTACAGCACATAGTTATGTTCCTGAATAAACTGCTTTGAGAAGGACATCTGTTTTGTCTCTTCTTTTCTGCTGGTTGGAGACAGTAGCGACAGTAAGTATGTTATAAGGTGATAAGTTTAACATGGTTTGTTACATAGAAAATGTGTTTCAGAAGTGAGGTGCTATGCTAATGAACTTTCCATGTATTTGCTTATCATGTGAGGTGGGAACATGCTTCAGGGCACACAAATGGAGGTTAGATGATAACTGGTTTGATTCAGTTCTTTCCCTCTACCAGGGCTTATCTGAAGAATGAGCTCAGGTCCTTGTCCTCAGTGGCAAGACCCTGAATTCATCGAACCTTCTCATTAGTACTAGATTTATTTTTGACTCCTTTAATACAATTTTGAAGAAAAAGAGTCTGCATGTCTCTCATTACCATCTCTATATCTCAATACCTAAAGTAGTGCATGAGAAAGAGTTTACTCCATTTAATGACAAGTACTTTAAGCATGACACTGCCTCTGCTTTATGAGATTCCTCCCTCCCTTAGAAAAACTGTTTTGAGACAACCCCAGGGTCAGGGTAAACAATAGTATCTGTGTGGTGGAAGCTCAAATCTTGTTCTTATTCTGAGAAAACCGTGTAAGATGTGAGAGCCAGCAGCCTTTTTCTCCCTCTGCCTTACTCTCCCTTTTCCCTTCCCCTGGTTTCCTGTCCCTCATTTTCTTTTCTTCATCTAGAGTACCATTTAACATCCACTATGCCTTGTTCCAACCAGTCTATGACAGCTATTTCAGATTGGGGAAAATGACTACTCCCAGCCACAATGCTTAAATTTAGTTGATTTTGGATGGGGAAAAAGCTTTACAGTAACACAAAACACAGTCCTTGATTGTAGTTTCAAACAACTATTTCTGAAAAAGAACCCTATTGTAGCCACATCACAGACTAAACTGCTAAGAAATGGGCTCATTTCTGTGGCCAAAAGAATTAGGGGTACATGTATTATTTTCTTGATAACAAATGGAAAGCTATGAACTTCTATTCTCCCTAACACATTCTCTGAAGGCAGCAGCAACCTTGCCGTTTCTCTAAATTCAGACAGCCCTGGCAAATCCGAGACTAACATTACATGTCAATGTGAACTCAGGGCAAAAGAAGACAAACAAAGCTGGCGTACTGTTCAAATCAATAGAAAAGCAAGTGAAATGTTCTAAGATATTAACAAAATAGCACGTTTAACCAACAGTTGTTACTCACAGAGAACCAATTCATACTATAAGTATAATAATTACATAAAAGAGCTAAAGCTATATGCTATTAGAAGTAATTAATACATCACCATAAGGAAGTTAATTGAATGAGTCTATTAGTTAATTTATACTATTTCCACAGTCATGACATTAATTTCTAAATGCTACTGACATTTGCTAGTCTTCTGATGGTAAACACTATCCTGTTGTCATATCTTTTTATTTTTGGATTTTTAGGGCAACAGGCATTAGACAGGAAGGGTTTAAATCAAGCATTATGAATTATCGTTACAGAGATAAGGTTACTCTAGGCCATTTATTCTCAAATATCCTAATTCTGTGGCCATTTACTACAGTTCTTCATCTTTTGGTGACCCTAACCACAAAATTATTTCTTTTCACTTCTTTATTACTATAACTTTGCTCCTGTTACGAATTTTAATGTAAGTACCTGGTATGCAGGATATCTGACAAGGAGTTACGACCATGGGTTGAGAACCATTCTTTGAGGCTCTTATCTAGTTTTATGGCTTACTATATGGACTCAACTAAAGCTTGATTATATATTTACCTGCTAAACAACATCTTCCTTGTTTACAAATTCTATAATTAGGAAGCAACAACTTTATAAATTCAGGTATAAGAATTTTGTCTATGTAAGTTTTCATGTCATTTGAATAAATGTCAAAAGTAAGTTGTTTTTTTTTTTAACAAAACATTAATCATTTGATTTTACCAATGGAGACTCACAATTCAGAGGCTGGGGAGGAAACCTGCTAACTTAGAGAGACAGAGAAAGCACTTAGCTGACCTTCCTTCACAGCCAACATCCCACAGGACAGGTCCTTTCCTTTCCCACACTGTCTCTGAATACTTCGAAACTGGATGTCTTTCCCTTCTGCTTCCTGTCTACCTCTCTATCATTCCTCCTGACTTCTTTTGACTCTATGGATTTTTCTTAGATCACTCCATGTCAACTGGTTGCTTGCTTCCCTCTTGATCTATGTTTGATTTTATTTAATGCTGTTTAAAATAAGCAGAAAGCTCTTGGATAAAAGGTGTGTGCTAAGGCTGAGTCACACCACAACTGGGAACAAGTTATTCCAGCAAACAGTATAATCATGGGGTTCACAGTGTGATCAAACATCCTGTAACACTAAGCGTTCATGAGACACCCATTTTCTCCCTTCCATGACTCAGAAGACATTGCAGAAGAAGAGGAGGATAGACTGTAAGAGTTGGGATGTGGAGTGTGCAGGGAAAGGATGTCTTCTGGACTCACCTCATCTGTGGTACTCATGGTCTAAGTGCAACAGTGGATAGCGGCAGAAGACCTGTTGATGTTAGCTTCTCCAGGATGCCATCATGGGTGTGTGAGGGACACATATGGCCCACTCATTTTGACGGAATATTAGTAGGTAATGTGTACAAGGTGGTTCCATAGCATTTCTTCAGCCTAAGACTCCAACCAAAGATGCAAACTCACAATTGTGATAAACCCCCAAAGATTAACAGCAAAATACCCATTATTTCTTTAGTTGGAATGGTTCTTGAGGGGACTATGGCCATTCCAGCTTTCTGTTGTGTGCTGGAGTAGAACACTTTTTCTTCCTTCCCAACTAACCGAATTGTTTCGTGGAGCTTAACCATGCTTCTAATAAAATTGCTTTGTACCTTGTTTTTAATATCACTCAAAGTGCACATTTCTAAGTGCTATATTTGAAATAATTAACAAATATGGGAAAAGTATACTGGTCACTTGATTATCTATTTTCTATACTTTTTAAATTGTCTGTTTCTATGTTTACCTTTCTTATCTATCTACCAAGAGGATATTATTTAGTAAACCAGTTGAATCTCTTGTTGACTATTCTACCATATCCAGGTCTTAGAGTCTTTGTCTTATATTTTGTATTAATATATTAATTAAAATAATCTAGCTTGTATCAGTGCCAACTTAGTTACAATAGTTTTGATGAAATACTTCCTACTTCAGTATAACATTGATATAGCTTTTAATAAATTATAAATTTTCTGACATACTTTTATAATATACAATAATAATGTAAAGATTCTAAGTCATACAACATAGGAAATATTGCAAGTACTTTTTCTAGATCTGTTTACATACTTCCATAGGTAGTGTTGTTTATTTGATGGTATAGATTTAAGTTATTAGTGGTGGTAAATTTATTTCTACTTAAAGAACCCCTTTTATTACATCTTATGTAACAACTCTTGGGTCTTTTGTTTCTTGGAAGGTCTTGATATATTTTCTCTTGAAAACTAGTTTTCCTAAAAAGAGAATCAATCATTGCTTAAAATGATTTTTCTTCTCAACATGTTGAATGTACCATCCCAAGGTCTGTGCCTTATTATACAATTCATCAGATGTTAGCCTTTAATCTTACTGAGGGCTTTTATACTTGTCTCATTTATGTTGATAAGTTTACTGGGTTCATAGACAAGCTTTCCATCACATATTACATGAATTGGCTACAACAAATTGAATTCTCTCTCTCTCTCTCTCTCTCTCTCTCTCTCTCTCTCTCTCTCTCTCTCTCTCTCTCTCTGTGTGTGTGTGTGTGTGTGTGTGTGTGTGTATGTGTGTCTGATGTGTCTGATTTTCCTTCCCTCAACTTTGGTAGATCTTATATTACATGTTTATTGATTTTCCACCAAATTTAAGTTTCTGTCTATTTCTTCTTTGTACTTCTTCTTCATACTAGCTAATCTTACATGTTCTGTGTTCAAACCTTCTGATTTCTTTTGTCAACTCAATTTGAAAAAATCTGTCTACTAAAATTTTCATTTCCAGTGCTATATTTTTAAACTTCAGGGCTACTTTCTATTTGTCTTATACTGATTTTTTTCTTCTTGATAGGGAACTACTCTCAGACATTTATAAATAGACAAGATTAAAAGGTTAGGAAATGTTTCACATTTCTGATTATGTTCTGTTAGAAGTCACAGTTCAAATGTACTTTCAGGTGTCCTTTCTCTTCTGATGACCAGTGCTACGGAAAATGCTGTAGTATTCCAGTTTGTATACTTCTCTATATTGTGTTATTTCCACCAAATTTCTTTTTTATGTTTTTAACTTTCTGCCTTTCTTCTTTTAGTTCTCATCACATATTTTTAAGTAGTCTAATATACACTATGGCTATGATATATTTTCTTTTAGTTCTTTGAAGAGTATGTCTGATATTTCTATTATATTTCAAATGTTTTCCACATTTAACGATAATTAACAGATATCGCTTTGTACAGGAATTTGGAGCTCATGCTATTTTTTCTGTTCTAGACTATTCTAATACATGTTTTTAAAAGCAGATTTCATCCTCAGAATATGTTGTTTGTATATATTAGTTTAGTGAATATTCTGGATTAGTTTGGTAGAGTCTGCAATACTTGTCATATAAAGCCATGAAAATTTCTCCTTGGTAAGCTTAGTGGTCAACTATGCATTGAGCAGAAGGTTTCTTACAGCAGCCTCTGCCCCCGTCTTGGCTGAGAGTCTATGTGTGATATACCACAAATTTATCATGCCAAAAACAGTTTATTTCTCTGCAATTGTCAGGCATTCTTTTTTTTGTGTAAATCCTCAAGATAAACCAGAGGGAAAAATCTTCAAAAATTAAAGGCTTTCTCGTGTTTTTCCTGGAAAAGAGCCAGACTCTTCATCTGCTCCCTTGTCTTGATCCATAGAATTTTGTCAAACTACCTTTATATCTCTTTTCCAACATTCTCATGACAAGTATATTATCTCGCTTCTGCGGGACACAGCCTGGCCATCCCCTTCCTACAGCTGGGGTGTTAAGCATTTATTTGCCTGGGGTTGTTTTCAACAAGCACAAAGTACATAGGGATTTCTTCTGTGATCTGTATCAGAACAAACAAGACATGTCACATAAGACGAGCTGTGGGGATGGCACTTTTCCAGGGATTTCCAAGAAAAGCCAAGCAGAGTCCTGACAATTTCCTCTGATGGCAGTTTCTTGGAAGATGAGAGATGCTAACTAAACCCATTTTATGTCCTCCCACTATTTTGTTTTGTTTACAGCTATCACAGGCTTGAGGCATTTTCTGAGCTACCTTCTACCTAAAGACAGGAATGAGAGTGACCCAGGTTAGCATCGCAGAGCTCATCATGTTCATAAAGTTCTTTCTGTTTTCCTTAACTACATAGAATTTTAAGCTAAAATATTTTATTTGACAAATCTCTCCAATGTTCTTGCTACAGTTTTGGAAGACATGATTTTTTTGTAGTTTTTAACTGTACTACTCTGAATGTGTTAATTTTCTATACTAGTAGGATTCAGGCTTTAGAATCTGTAATTATATGCTATTTTAATATTTGTTAAGCTAAACTTAAGCATATGCAGCCCCATCCTCCACAAATTTATGTATGTACAATGATGCTATCTACACAGACACTAGTATAGGAAAATATACCCAAATGGCTACAAGGACCTTTTACTTGCAAGGAATTGGTTCATTTTTACCTTGCTTCACCTGGAAATGTCCTATAATGTTCAAAATGAGAAATGCTAAGATAGGTAGATTTTGGATATTCTCAAGTCAGTACCAACACACTGATTTTCAAAAGCCACCAATAATTAAACACAACATTTAGCCATACTCTGAAGCCAGGGTTTTTTATACACCGAGTAAAAGTGCTGCTCTTAGAGCAGAGGTGGGCACAAGAGAAGGCCTCTTTCTCTGTTCATACTTATAGGGCTGGAATGTCATTAAAGGTCAAATTTCACAATCATAGGAAGGGTTTCTATAATCACTCCTGTTAATTGGAATGATGATTAAATTGCTAAAAATCATTAAATTTGTAATAAATTATAAAGCTTTAATGGATTGTTTAAGCCTCATAAAGAGGATGATGATAACGAACACACAAAGGTTTTGCCTATATTACCCAAGAGTAATTATGTCAATTATGAGTTAGACTAATATTTATAGAAAACCTACTAAGTTATATACAATGCATTTTTAATTTGAATGCATAATTTGAAGGTTAATGATTTAAAGAAGGGACTTCTTTGCCTAAATCAATGAAGATTTTCAAGGTGGCTGTGTAAGATGAAGTTTTACTGTCTGACAACATTGTTTTTGTAGGTAACACACACACACACACACACACACACACACACACACATGCACACACGCATGCACGCACACATAGAATAAGGTAAACTTTGTTACTCTCTTTTGTAAGCCATTTAAACACCTCAAAATAAGGTGCAAATTTCCGGCTTGAAATCAACAGAGTTGGGGTGAAAATGTAGGTCTTCAGTTTCCAAAGAGTCTTATCAGGCTTATCCTCCAAACCTTGAATAGACTGAATTTACATTTAAAGGAGATCAAAAAGAATATAGTATGTGACAAACAAATCATATGAAGTTAGAAGAACAGATGCCTAAAATAATGCTGCATCTGGGTCTGGAGATTCAGGTCTTAATCCCAGTCTTTGAGAGTGTGAAAAATGAGAATTAACATTTTAAATCTTGTCTTTGCTACAAAGTGAGGATGGATGAAGTCTGGATGATCAGCATGACCTGTCTCAAGACCGAAAATAATATGGCTGCAGAAACAGCAGCTCAGAGTGTAAAATACTTGCCTCACAAGCATGAAGATGTGAGTTCAGGACTCCAGAACACACCTAAAGCTGGATGGGGTGGTACACATGTACAATCTCTATACAGTCCCCGTGACTCCTGTAGTGAGGTGGGAGGGAAAGAAACCCCCAAGACTCTCACAGTCCAACGAGTCTCATATACACAATTGAGAACAATAAGATACCCTTTCTCAATCAAAGTGTAAGATGAAGGCCATGCAGGCCATGCAGGCACAGCCACTTTCACAGAGTTACTTATATACACACATAAAAACATGTTCTGTAAAGATGTATTCAAAAATCTAAATATCTGTGTTAAGGAATAAATAAAGGCCTGAAGAGATGGCATTGATAGTTTAACATTTACTTCATCATGCAAGAAGCCACAAAACAATCATTTATGCTGCCATGAAAAAAGAATAAACAAAAATGCTATGCATTGACAAATGTGGGGTTTGCTTTAGCAATAAATGTATATGACACAATGCTACAAAATTATAGTACCACTTACTTCAGTTTTGGTTATGGTTAATGGTGGTATTACACTTAACCTCTGTTTACAAATAACTTACTTGAGACTACCTTCCCAACTGAAATGCCAGCATCCTACTTCACAGGCCCTACCATTGAAAACATCAAAACATGTCATTATCTTTGGTCAGAGTCTGAATGTTGGACCTTCACTCTTTTTTTTTTTTTTTCCCCGAAGACTCAAGATGGATTCTCTAGGTTACTCACTTGATTGTGTTTTCTAACCTCTCCACCCTTAACGGGTTGCTATGCCTATAAAAGCTATAGCATTTGAGTAAAAGGCACATCTATTCTGTGCTGGGGAAAGCTGGTCACTCCAGACAAGCTGTTTATGTGATTGCAAAGACTTGTGTCTTCTCTCAATTTCTGTCCTGGCTTAACAGGTTGGTAGGTTGTTCAAACTATACTTAATGGCAATAATGCTTCTCTGGCTGTTCCTATTAAATAATGAAGCACTGAATCTGAAAGATTTGTCATTATTGCTTATCAATCACAGAACTATTACAGTGATTTTTGAGTTGCGTAAAGTAGAATAGGGAAATTACACAGTACCTTCATTCAGTGACTATTAATTGTCTCTACATCAGCATTTTTCAAACTGTAGGTTGTGCACCTTTGGGACTCAGAGGACCCTTTCATGGGGGTGCATATCAGATATCCTGTATTATATATTTATATTATAATTCATAACAGTAGCAAAACTACAGTTAAGAAGCAGTGACAAAACTAACTTTATGGTTGGCAGTCAGCCCAACATGAGGAATGGACCGCTGATCTACATACTACTAAATAGCAGAGGCAAAATGTCCTATGGATACATTTATGGGTACCATCTCAGCCCTCATATGCTTTGAGCAAGAATTATTATTCTACTTCTAATACCTTTTCATATTTAAATAATTCAGAAATTTTCCTAATTTATGAAGCCTGTAAGTATTGCAACTGAAATGGATACACGGATTCTTTTTTCGGAATCTAAAGGATAATCACAGAAAGGGCAGTGGAACTCATGTAAGAACTAGAGGGTGGAGCACTTTCAGCTAAACAGTGTCTCTTGAACATGAGAAAGTACCGTGCTCATGAATCAACGTAGGTGGGTGTGGGAAGCGGGTGTGGCCGCAGCCCCGTGAGCCAAGACGGCGCCCTGGCTCACTGCCAAGACCCGTGATTCCCTGCTTGTTTATCGAAAACCTGATTATACGTACCTGAATGATCACGCTCTGAACACCTGAGTGATCATGTGCTGCCTTCCTGACACATAGCGTCATACAGCATGATATTGAGTCACTGGCCTATCAACACACACCCTGGCTCGTGTACAGAGCGTGCTGAATGCTGATTGGATGATGAAGAGTGATGAGAGATGAGTGCAGAGGGTGGAGGGGGATAAATTGGGCGATCCCCCATAATAAATGGAATATAGGGAATAGAGCCGAGGCAGAAGCTGAAAGAGAATAAAGGAAGCTGCTTCACCCGAACCAGGTGTACACGTTGTCCTTGTCTCTGCTGGCCAGAGACATTGCAACAGATGGGGATTTTTGCACAAGATTTGTGCAAAATCTGTCGCATAGACATTTCATCAAATGATAGACAGGGGCCTGTTGGCCTATAGCCACTGCTAAGTTGCCCTTGAACCTGTAAATAGTTTGACAATAGGCCACACAGAGAAAAAAGACAGGAAACTTGTTGAAAAGAAGCATTCAAGCAGGAGTGTAACAAAGTTAAGGTATGGGAATGGAGGTGAAAATAACTAAATTGTGTTATATAGATGCATAAAATGTCAAATATTGATTTAAAAAGTCATAGGGAAGAAATGCATTATTAGCTACAGTACTAACTAATACATGTATCCTGAAAACACACTTCTAAATAAAATGAAATTAGGAATTTGGACCTACAATTGCGCTGAGAAATAAATGAACTCCTCCGATAGGACCTAAGTGAACTTCCAATTAAGGATAGCAGAACAGAAGAAGGTTGCTACTGGAGCATGGATGGAAGGAAATTGTTATACTGAGGCTCCAGATGGCTTGCAAATTTTTCAGCTAGAGTATATTGTAAACTGTGAAATATGCTCAGTAATTAGTATTTGATAAGAATCACGTACGTAGGGCAAAACACTGTTATCTGTCTTTTTCTAGCAACAAACATATGACATAACAGTATATATACAATGAACACACATATTTATTTTGGAGAGAAAATTTAACTATCATACTGTATGTGAGAATATATATATATATATGCCAATATATATATATATATGCCAATCTTTCGGCTAAATTTAAAGTACCCATGAAGTATAAATGACAAAGATTTTTTTAAATTAAGTAATAGAACTTATTTCCACATATAAACACTTCCAGAAAGTGAATATCTGAAATTCAGAGTCTGGATCAGTGACATTTCAAACAGCATGAATTCCTAAATGGCCTCAGGACTAGAGGAAGACCTACAAGTGTTCAAAGCCTACTGAGAGAAAGAGAAAGAATCCCATTCAGGGACAAGCTCATATGTAATTGTCTAATTAGAAGTTGTCAGTCCTGGATATGTAACATGTAAACAGAACTAAATATACTCAGTAGATTTTATATGTATATATGTATACATGTGTAGACATGTGAATATCTGTGTTATAATAGTATAGCAGAAAGCATGAATGTTCTTCATTCATGGACAACAGGAGGAGTTAGAAGAGGAGAAGATGTGAGTGCCATGTTGATATAGTGTTTATGCATGAATTTCTCAAAAAATTATTATAAACAACCACCTCAACATCTTTGACATTAACGCTGAACAAAGTTTAAGATTTCCTTAACATCTACACTCACATGGAAAGGACTGTTAACTTCATGTTCCTGTGTATACCCTAACACTCTGTTGAAGACAATTTCTGTAAAACTGTCTCCAGGATAAGCTAAATATACAGCAACAGAAAGCTGTCAAAATCAAAGAACTAGATAAGCACTCTGGTGATTATATGAATCTGCATCTAATGTCCAAAGCAGCACTATCCTAACTATTGAAGAGAATAAGTTATATTTTAGGTAATACAAACATTGTAAGTTAAAAGTTGTGAACACACCCTGTCTCGAAAAAAAAAAAAAAGTTGTGAACACAGATTTAATCTTTAGAAGAATACATGTAAAATTATTCGCAATGATTCCATGAAAAGATTCTAGAATTCCTATTTCTTCTTTTACAGTGAGCATTAATTTCACTTGCTGTTAAAATTATGACAATAAATTAGCTTCGTATCAATATGCACAATTAGAACAAATGCTGCAATTATTTCATAGGTCTGACTTATAGGAAGCTGCTGCTAGAGCTTTGTGTGAACAAACAAACGTCCCAGAGCATGAAAGCATGAATGTAAAAATGTTTGAGAAGGCAAAGATGCATTATTGCTGTTTCCCCTACACTGGCCTGTGGCTTCTCAGTAGGATAATTAAAATGGAAAAATAAAACCAAAAGTCAAAATAGAATTGTATTTAATTAGTGCCAGTTGTAGTCGAGTGAGTATTAACCCTCACCTCTGAATATGATTAGGGGATAGACTGGCTCATGTTGTAGCCTGTGTGAGGCAGAGTCTTTGTCCCATTGCTTATCTTGTGTTCATTCCCTGTTCATATTTTCCTCCCCAACACACACTAGCGGGGGAATATATTAGGCTACAGTTAGATCTATCGTGTGATTCATTATTTTAGTTATGTCTATAAGACACTAATAAAGAGATTCAATATTATTGGCATGAGAAAGGAAACTATTAATAAGGAGAAGGAGTTCATCATAGTCATTAGATCTAAGCATACTGGGAAGAAACAGAGTCAGTCAGAGGTTGAGAAAATTGCATTACAAAGTCACTCAATTTCTACATGGATTTTTTATGAGTAATTAGTATAAATAATTCTGAGTGGTTCTAAAAACCATGGATACTGACAAACATAAAAGAGTAGATGATGGGAGGCAGCTGGATCATTTAATCTATTTCTCAATTACTGTTGACACATTGGGCACAAAATTATGCAAGTCTTCTGTTTCTTTATGGTCCATTTTGCAGCTGTGCTTATTGTCACAATAAATACATTATCTTATTAATGAAGCATTGCATAATTTTTACTTCAAAAAATTACCCATATACAAACCTCAAGAAAACTCAAAAATTAAAGTATACACCCCCCCCCCCCAAGAAAAGGCTTCATAGAATTAGGGTACATGGATTAGAGATTCTAGGAAATGGGAGCTGGTCACATCAGAACAGGACCTGTTACCATCTACATATGCTGTTTTTGGCAGAGACATTCTCAAGCATAGCACTACTAGGAAATCCATGTGCATGTCCCAGCCAGCATGCATTGTCTCAGATACAGATGGTAATTTAGTCTATTATTTTACATTCTACATGCTTCACAACTACATATGCCAGAAAGATTTGAAAAAAAAAATCAAAGGCCATCCTTTATGATGTATTTAAAGTCATAAAAGTAGCATGAATTGGCTTAAGAGTACAGTTTCCTTTTTCTGATGTGAACAATTGAAGATTCAGACTGTAAGCATCTCTCTCTTAGAGCAGAGCAGTTGGTGGGTGTGAATGTGGCTGGGGTGCCTGCAAACGTTTAAATCTAAAATTCACAACATGTGGACACTGATAATGTAGATTTCAGGATACATTAGGAATTTATTTAAAAGTTCCCAGCATTGGCAAGAATTTAATAAAGTGGATAGTATTCTATTTGGAAACAGGTATTGGGTTTATTTAACCCTATGATTCATACATGAATGTCATTTATTATTGCTGCTATAATCTTTACAGCTGGTCACTTGGACCATCTTCAGTCAATAGTTATAAGGATGAAAAATTCATGCAAACTGCACCTTAGACATGTTATAGATATGCTAAAGATTCATATAAAATTAAATTTAAACCTGTTTTAGATATTTTGACCTAATGGCTTTGGATCTTAAACAGATTTCTCTGAGTTTTGGTTTTCTCAAATGAAACATGTGTGGGGTAAGTATGTGTAAGACATTGCACTGTAAGAATTACAGAAAGTATCCCTGTAATGATTTGAAAAGTTAAGGAAATAGTTTCCAAAATTGTTGTTTTAAATTATGAAATACATAGATACACTATTATATAATATTTAACACACATTAAACTATTTTTTTAAAAAATTCTCATACAGAAAAACATATATAGGCATTGTGTCCACTTTTTTCAGTGCTATGAAGCTGGGGAAACAAAGTGAACATTTTCATGAAACAAAATGCTTTACAGTATTTGAGGATATGGGAGAATAAAAGAAGCAATGATGAATGCACGTGGACAAAATTTAATTTCAAATCAAATCATTTGTATCTGTGTATTAACCTGATGTGAAAGCATCGATATATCAACCTCAAAAAGGTTTTGATGATATCAATAGTGTGAATCCTTTGGTAATCAAGATGACAGACCTTGATGTCATAAAGAAGTGAAAGTCAATCCAGAAGAAAAGTCTTTGGGGCATATTTGAGTGTCTGGAAACTTATAATCTGACCTCTAAACTCATATGTTATGGTAAGTGGAGAAATAGCTATATTCAAATGAGAAAGCTGAGAGAGGGGAGAGAAAGAGAGAGAGAGAGAGAGAGAGAGAGAGAGAGAGAGAGAGAGAGAGCTGTTGTCTGTCTGATTTGACCCAGAATCTGGTGGTGCTAGCTACAAAGTGCAGTTGAATCTCTACAAAAATGAAATTTGTGTAATAACAGTTAAAGAAAATGAGTCTGTTAATCTGAAAGAGTGCATGCAAGGTATGTATGGGAGAAGGAGGATTTGGGGAGGTAGAAAATAATGTAACTCTAGTCTCAAAATGCATATAAAAAATGAGAAGTGAGAGTCAGTAAAGAAGATAGGTGGTCTGCATTCTTAGCAGTAGAAAATTTAAGGGGTTAAAAGGATGGTTGTGTGGTGAAGTCCAACAGATTAATTTTCTGAAAGCATTTTATGTGACTAGTGTGCTTTTGTCTTCCACAATCTATAGGTCTCCTGAAAAATATAAAATAAATGAATGGAATGAGAGGTTACAGAAATGATAAAGAAAGGGATTAAAACATGCAAGTGTAGTCTATATCATAAACTAAGAGTCATATTCTGAACCCCTGTGAGAATTCAGAGAGCTCTGGGGAGACACTGGATTCCACAGAACCTAGCACTCCTAGTGTTATGCCCTCCTGGTAAGCATTTTTTTTTTCTCTATATTTATGGGTCAGAAGCCCCAGCAACCATCTCAATTTAATTTTCAATAAATTTATAGCTGAGATTGCATGTAAGTTCTTCATACGGTGGTAGAGTAGAGAATCTGCTGCCTTCTAAACACTAAGGAGAAAGATGGCCTCAGCAGCTGCTGCTTTTGGGAGTTCTCTATCACAGAGAAAGCCTTAACTCGTCACCAAGTACTGAGCAAAGCCACACAGTTGAAAGAGTGAGATGGAGATACTTGAACCCAATCATTGGATGGAGGCTGGGGACACCTGTGGTTGAGTCAAGGAGAGGCTTTAGGAATCTGAATATGAGGGTGACCCTATATGAAGACCAGCAGTCTCAACTAACCTGCACCCCCAGGATCTCGTAGACACTGGGCCACCAACCAGGCAACATAGGCTAGCAGAAATGAGGTCCCAGCACATACACAGTAGAGGACTGCCAAGTCTAACCTCAGTCAGAGAAGATGCACCTAACCCTCAAGAACCTGGAGGTCCCAGGGAGTTTAGAGTTCTGGTGGGGTGGGGGGGGNGGGGGGGGTCGGGACATCTTCTGGAGATTGTTGAGGAGGAATGGGATGAGGATCAATGTGAGAGCAGACCTGGAGTGGGATAATGAGTGGACTGTAAACAAAGATTAAATAATAATAAAAAAAGAAAAAATAGAATTGTAACAAATGTTCATGACAGTTGCCAGTAATTTCAATACCAGGATTTTAATCCCAAAAGATTATACCATTAGCCATTGTATGGCAAGATAGTGATTCAATGCTGGTTTGAAGCTGCCTTCTTCCACACATACTTTTTTTTTTGTATCTCTAAAGTGAACTGAATTGGAGTTTCAGTTTATATGTAGTTAGAGGAGTCCTGAAGAGATTACTAGAAGTATTTAGTTGACAGTGAGTTATATAATCCATCACAGATGAACACAGTGTCCCAGCAAAGTATAAGATAATATAATTTCATCGAAATGTGTCCTGTCCTGTGGCCAGCATAATTAAGTTTGTGGCTCAAGTAGAAAGTGCCTCTCTCACTACTGTAAATATACACCTAGTTATTTGTCTTTTCTGAGAAAGTTAATTCAAGAAAATTATGGATTCTGTAATTTTGGATTTTATTAGATTTCATGCAAATGAGGCCTCATTAAGAAGGTCAAGCCTGAATCTGAGCTTTTGTGGACAAAGGACTAGACTCCTTTTCCCTTTTGATGTGTCAGGAAGTGGGTTTTCTTGCTTACTAGAAGGTTTTCTCTGTTCTTGCTTCAGTCAGCATTTCAGGCAGACAAATAGAAGGAACCAAGAAGAAATGGCAGTCCTTGAGTGAAAAAAGCTAACTGTTTACAGGGATTCTAGCAGATATTATATTAGCTTCTATTTCATTAGTCAGGGCCATGCCAATTCACTTCTCATCTTTAACTAGAGCCTGAAAATTAATATTTTATTCTGGTGGAAGTATTACTGACAGGAATAAGGTTTACATGTGTAAAACACCATAGGAAGGACAACGGGAAGGAAACCAGCCCGCTGCATTAATGGGAGCTTCATTCAAGTGAGGATCTGCTATGGGGGATTCAGAGCATCAAAAAGCAGTGATGCTAAATTCATATGTCTTCTTGTTCACTGTGAAAGTACATTAAGAATGGCACAAATATTGGAGAACTACTCTACCATCTCTAAAGCATCTTTGCAGGGCAGCAGCACATAGACAGTAGTAATTTGTGGTTTTATGTTGACATCAGTTAGTCTTCTGAGTCGTAGAACTTTCATATGGTCCAGAAATAGGTCATTTTATAGATTAGTGATTACTGGTCAAAGGCAGTTCACTGTGGGCGTTGCCGTTCCTAGGCTATAAGAAAGCGGACCAGTAAGCAACACTTTTCCATGGCCTCTGTATCAGCTCTGGACTGCAGGTTCCTGCTCCTCTTAAGTTCCTGCCCTGACCTCATCCTTAGGTGATAAACTGTTACAAGGAAGCAAAAAAGAAACCATTTTCATTCCAGGTTGCTTTTAGCCATAGTGTTCATCACAGCTATGGACAGTAACAGTACATGGGACACTTGCTGGAAGTGAAGAGCCATGCTGTCTCAAGTCAGGTGAACCTTACAAAAGAGACAAAGACTTCCTAGATGAAGAGATTTTTAAATAAACTTTTATACATCCTTATACAATGATTATACAGATTTTTATACAGTTTTACACATTATTGGAAGACTTACATTACTGAGTCCACAGACTCGATCATTAGAAAGCCCTCACATAAAAGGATGGTACAATGGAGGGAGGTAACCTGGGCCACTAATGGGATCATCATGAGGTGTTAGAGGAGAAATGGAGAGCAACAGGCTAGTGTGACTCTTTGATCTTCATTTTCATTTAACACTACCCTGATCTCTACCGCTTCCCTAAATGCTTCTATATCTCTGTGTTAATTCCATTTGGATGGTAATGAATTATCACTTATTGAGTAGTTGATGCTTGTTGTCTTGTTCCTGCACCTTTCTCTTGACCTTCAGCTCACAGACCAGCCAAGCAGAGCATTCTGACACTGGAGTCCAGAGGGTTTTGGAGTCTCTGCTTACTGCTGTCAAATTCTAAATATCCTAAACAGAGCAAGAGATCGATCCTCTTTCTCTGAGATATATACTTAAGGTTTATTTACAGAACAGCATTTCAAAGGTCAATCAACAAACGCTGATGTTCTCTTACATGAATACCACAATGTGTTTTAGTCTCCAAAGGGCCTAAAATAGGTTCCTATGGTGGGTTGACAACATTCCAGGGCTGACAAAATGCCCACACATAATTGTCAAATTGGCATACAAAGTAGAGATTTGTAAATAAAGGGAGTAGTGTTTCATATCACTCATTGTCTTAACCAATAGTAATGATTCTCCAACAAGGGCACTGTGATAGATTTTTAAACAGAAATAGTCTAAAACAGTAGTTCACCATCTTCCTAATTTTGTGATCCTTTGATGTAGTTCTACATCATGTTATGGTGACACCCAACCATAAAATCATTTATAATCCCAATTCACATCATATTGTGATTTACTTTCATGGGTACCTAGATTGGCGACTGAACAAAGGATTTTACTTACACTATCTTCCCAAGGAGATAATCACAAACTGTGAAAATGGCCTTCATGGCCTTCAGATTGTTCTTCATAGAGCTGTCTTTATCAAAAGAAAAACAAACAAAAAACTGCAAAACTAAACCAAAAATAATCACTATTTGTGTGAATTTGTCTCTTCAGACTGACTAGCAATGAATGATTTTGCATCCAACACATCAATTAAAATTCCTTTTAAAACAAATTTATACATAGAACCTCCAAGTTTGGATGAAAATTTGCTTAAGAATTAATACATGTATATTATTTACCATATCTCTCTGATCCATTGTGGTGGATTCTAAACTTAATCAACAATGGTAAGATCCAATATTCTTCATTACTAACCAATGTAAATGCATTGGCATATAAACATAGACCACTAGTTATAGCCAAAGATTGAATATATGTGTGTATGTGTGTGTGTGTGTGCTTGTA
>NC_034590.1:162247909-162250377 GCF_900095145.1 Mus pahari | reverse complement strand
AGAGAGAGAGAGAGAGAGAGAGAGAGAGAGAGAGAGAGAGAGAGAGAGAGAGAGAGAGAATATCACAATCAAACACAGCTTCATCTGTTATCTCAGCTTCCATAGGAACTGGCACTCAGAATAATGAATCCCGTCTGACAAACATGTGATTCTCACTATGGGAAAACTGCTAATTATGAAGATATTTCAGACTGAATACTACTTTGATATATTCAAACCATCTTGAACAA
Organism: Mus pahari; assembly: GCF_900095145.1. Taxonomy (NCBI): domain Eukaryota; kingdom Metazoa; phylum Chordata; class Mammalia; order Rodentia; family Muridae; genus Mus; species Mus pahari. The sequence goes on along the minus strand of NC_034590.1, from coordinate 162,250,147 downwards.
GGGTTTTTAACCAACAGGGAATAAACCTAAGTCCAAATTCCAAATTGCCATGTCTCCTTCCTTATCTGCCTGTGGTGTTTACTCTAAATCGAAGTCTTTAGTTTATTTTCTGTTTCACTGTTTTTATTGCATTTCCTTATTTTGAAGAAAAATCTGTTCCTTAGCAAAAACTTTATAATTATTCTGAAGTGAAGGTACAATGTTTGCCCATGTGTGACTGCCTGGCTATAGAGCAGTACAGGCTAATTTGTAGTTCTAGATCTATTCTGAAGCTATTAGAAAATTCTCCCTTTTAAGATATTGACTCCAAGCTGGGCATGGTGGTGCACGCCTTTAATCCTAGCACTTCGGAGGCAGAGGCAGGCAGATTTCTGAGTGTGAGACCAGCCTGGTCTACAAAGTGAGTTCCAGGACAGCCAGAGCTATACAGAGAAACCCTGTCTCAAAAAACATATATATATATATACTCTTACTTCTAGCACATTATGTGTGTATATGTATATGATGTATATGTACATATATATGCATTATGTCATATATCTCTAGACATTTATATGAAATTATCACATAAAATATTGAAACTACAGATTTTATATATAGTCTTTTGGTAAGGTTCTATTACTTTATTTAGCAGGGAGATATATGCAAAGCCATTAAACTGCTTGTTATATACTTTCCTATGAAACATTTATTAAAGACAAATAATGTCTCATTTCTTCTGATTTACAGATTATACTTCCTTATATTGTGAACCACTTGGTTTTTTTCCCAGTTAGAAGCAGAAATCTCACCTCTTGAGCTAACTTCCTCTCTTGGTTAAAAAGTCATACATGGCTGATCATCAAAGAGCCTCACACAGGATCTAATGTCTCCAGACAGAGAATGCACACACTTAGAACATGGACTGCATGAGCGGAACTCTATGGAATGAAGCTAACTTTAGGGCCACTAAGACTAGCGGCTCTGGATTTGGATCTATTTTTCAGTACCAAGTGTCAAGTCAGTGTTCTTCTCTAAACTTCAGACTCCATTTCTGGGAACATAAGTGTTGCATTTAAATATTATTCTCTTTCCTGGATGTTATTCACCGTGTCTATGAACATTTATGTAAAAATGCTCATGAGTAATCTCCAGAAGTGAATAACTCTCGAAATCTAAGATGCTTCCTGAGTCTTTGTGAGAGCTAAGAAACCTTAAAAATAAATACATAGTAATCATACTGAAGCTACAGAACTTTGGAAACAAAATTTCTGACTTTGAAAGAAACAAGCATTTTTTCCCAGATAAAAAGCATCTACTTGTAATGTTTAGAAATTTATATGGCCAAATGTTCATCTGAACATTTAAATGCCAAGGCTTGAAGCTTCCTTGAAGATATATCATATATTACACCAAGAATACAAAGATCTGGATGTTAGTAAACACACATTAAGCAGACATACAAATTTTCCATACTGGTTAAAGTACCACTCAATGCATGGCTTCACACATGACTTGTTAAGCAAAGCAGATACTTGGATTTGGCCATTGCTTCAACTGCCCTGCCTGTCACATGACTCACTCATGGATGCTCTTTGGTAAAGTCATGTTGTGAAGATATCTTAGAAGGACTCCTTTATCCACTCCACGGTACATTTATCTTCTTCCTACTCCTTCTATCTCAGCACATACACCAAATCCTATTCATAAATTTCTGGAGTTTGAATGGTTACAAGTTAATGATTATATCATGTAAACTAAGATATGCTTTTGCATTTTGTCACATTTTGCTTACTTTGAATTTAAGTGAAACCTGATGTTGACAATAAAGACACTGGTGATTCATCCCACATACAGTCGCCAAACCCGTACACTATTGTGGATGCTGGGAACTGGTTGCTGATGGAAGACTGATATAGCTGTCTCCTGAGAGCCTCTGCCAGTGCCTGACAAATCCAGAGGCAGATACTCACAGCCATCCAATGGATTGAGTGTGGGGTCCCAAATGGAGGAGTTGGAGAAAGGAATGAAGGAGCTGAGGGGGTTTGAAGCCCCATGGGGGGAGCAAAAGTGTCAACCAGCCAGAGCTCCAGGAGCGCCCAGGGACTGGACCACCAGCCAAAAATTAAGTATGGATCCATGGCTCTGGCCGAATATGTGGCAGAGGATGGCCTCGTTGCATGTCCATGGAAGGAGCGGCCCTTGGGCCTGAGAGTGTTCGATGCCCCAGTGTAGGGGATGCCAGGGTGGGAAGATGGG
>NC_034590.1:162234853-162247837 GCF_900095145.1 Mus pahari | reverse complement strand
CTCTCTCTCTCTCTCTCTCTCTCTCTCTCTCTCTCTCTCTCTCTCTCTCTCTTATGTATATGATTTTGGTGTCTATTTTCATTCTTTGTACTTTGTTCTATGCTTTTTGTTCACAAACTAGAAGGGAGTCTCCTTAACTTCTAAGAGTTACAAGGGATGGTAAATGTCTTTAATGAAACTGCACTGAGAAGAGCAGAGTATCTGTTTGTGTTCTGAACAATAGGCCAGAACTGGTTTATTTCTCAACTATATAAAAATACACACATTTTGTTTAACCTAGAAATAAAATCAAGGAAATGACAAGCTATTCAAGAAGCTTGTCAGGAAAACACCATGTCCTGAAGCTAGAAAACACAAGCTCACTCTATTACCAAGTAATGTGTTACAAGCCAGGTCAGTGACATGGCATCTCATTGAACCCTGATATTTCAGTTCAGCAGGCTATAAGCCTGTAGTTTGTCTGCTGGGTGGTTCAGGGTTAATGTAAACACAGTTAGATCATGAAGTACAATTGTCTCTATCCGTATAGTACCGCTGCCCTGTGAGTTCCTGAGAACATCATTAACAGTAACAGTCACATAGCAGAACTATGGGCTCTGTGCCACTTCAGTTACCTTTCTAGCCCCAAATAAACTTTTTAGATAGCATACTGATATCAGGAAATTGTGGCTTCTTTTCCCAGTTTCTTGTTTCTTCCTTAAGGGAAGGTCATAATCAGTTGTTGAGTTATTTGAAAGTTCTGGTTTCAACAGTGAGAAATATTCTACACAATTTAAAAGTTTGAATATTCGGGATGCCAGCTGATGGTGATGTTTTGAAAGACTGAGAAACCTTCAGACATGGAAATACATAGAGGGCCATAAGGATGGATCTGTAGGATTATGGAGCTCTGGCTTCTCATCTAATTCTTTGATTCTTGATACACCAATGTAATAGACAGGGGTATGAGTCTCCCAGCACAGGCAGATAGCCAGCATCTCCAGACATATGCTTTTCTCTCAGTGACTGACTATATGCCCGAAAGCCATGAGCCCAAAGAAGCCCCTCCTGCTTCAGGTTGCTTCTCTCAGGTACCTTCACACAGCAATGGAGAACGCAGCAGGAGTAGTGAGAATGGAGAACATTAAAAGTTGCATATGTTTTATTATGTGATGTTTAGTAACAAGAGAATTTTTGTTATTTATTTTGTGAAGTTTATAGGTATGTTCAACATCTGAGAGTCCTACTGTTCTTTGATCTGAGCCCTTTATTTCATCAGAAAAAGAAAGGAAAAGAATGTAGAGAGAAGTTGTCTGTTACTGGATTACCATTTTTAAGTCTATTTCATTTTATTTGGGGGGGGGCTGGGTTTTTTGTTTGTTTGTTTTGTTTTATTTTTATCATTTTTTATTAGATATTTTCTTCATTTACATTTCAAATGCTATCCCAAAAGTCCCCTATACCCTCCCACAACCCTGCTCCCCTGCCCACTCACTCCCACTTCTTGGCCCTGGTATTCCCCTGTATGGGGCATATAAAGTTTGTAAGACCAAGGGGCCTCTCTTCCCAATGATGGCCAGCTAGGCCATCTTCTGCTAAATATGCAGCTAGAGACATGAGCTCTGGGGGTACTGTTTAGTTCATATTGTTGTTCTACCTATAGGGTTGAAGACCCCTTCAGCTCCTTGGGTACTTTCTCTAGATCCTCCACTGGTGGTCCTGTGTTCCATCCTATAAAATGACTATTTTGTTTTGGAGAATATTATCTGGTTCTGCAGACCTATGGGAATCCTCTCTGGATGATAAATGCCATTGCTTAATTGCTTCCATCAGCACATTGAGCTGGGGTGAAAAAGCAAACGATAGATTCCAAAGTGTCTTCTTTCAAATTAATGATGACAGATAAATTTGCTTCATTTTAAAGCCACATCAGAACACAACAATCTTCTTAAAATCTTAAAGGAATAAGATCCAACTAAGTCACAGCATTAAAATGTATGTCTTTATACAAGGTAATAAATAAGATTTCATAACTTAGTAGGTAGCTGATAAAGACATGAACTTTGGTTAGCTGACATGATCCTTTCACCATCATAGATGGATAATACAAAATTAATGCCAGAGGCTGAAATCATTTCATAGTATTCAAATGAATTGACTATCAGGAAAGTGTGAAGTGTGAATGTTTAGTGACTGGTGGGAGAGTGCTCACAATTTTATCAGTTTCTTGATAGTCAATGGATTTATTTCTGATATTGAGTGTGTACAAGATTCTTCACTTGGGATATATGAGGCCATTAAATTTAACAAACATGCATTAGATCTTCCATTGTATTGGTGAGCACAATGCCCTTTGTTTCACCATACCGAAGTCAAACAATGGTAAAACTGAGAATACAGGTACTGCACGCTCAATATTTGCTGTTAATTAAGGACTTTGGGTTCAAGGCTGAAAGGCTGTAATACTAGCCTCCTCTGTAAGGAACAGTAAGAGCTTCTACTTCACACCCAATGAGCACCAAAGCGTATGCTCTAATGCAAGCATGAGTTCTGTTATTGTACAATTACGCTCTTAACTAAACAAAGCTCAACATGTACAAATATACATATGTACACACTCTCACACACACAAACATACATACATGCACAAATACACATACAGGTACACACACATATACACACATACAGATACATATGTACATACACACATTCCATTACACATGTGTAGCAAAAGGGAAATTCCTCTAGTGCTAATACTAACTACCATGAAGGAAAAAAGTGTTTTTTTTGTTCTGTTCCTTTTACATGCTGGGGATTGAACCTGGGACCTCAGCCATGATAGGAATGACCTTTACCATTAAACTGTAACTTCAACCATGAGAAATACATTTTATCAAAATTAATGAAGCCAAAGGCAGTGGGCCAAATCATTAACTGCTTTTTCCATCAACTTCCAATATTACTGGTGACTGTCACAAGGATTAATCATAAAATAGGCTTGCATATTCCAAATTCAAAAAACAAAAACAAACATATAATATCCTCATTGAAAATGGCTTAGAGTTTAATTGAATGTATCCAGTACAGGCAGTACAGACAAAACCAAAACACATTAATAACTACATAGTTATAAATACATAAATCATCTTAAATAGATATTTTTTGTATGTGTGATTTTTTTCCTAATTATTTTTGAATTAATATAACTAAAACAAAAAAGCAATTATATCTGTGATGTTTATCATAATTGTCAACCACACACAACCTAGAATAATCTGGGAAAATAATCTTATTTAAAACCAGGTTGCCCTGTGGACATGCCATTAGGATTATCTTAATTGATATATGTGGGAAGACCCATCTCACTGTAAGCAGCTCCATCCACTAGACATAGTGTTTATGTGTATAAGACTGGAGAAATATGACTAGGTACAAGCAGGAAAGAGAGCATTAGGTATACATTCCACTGTACTCTTACTGTGAATGTGATGTCTGGTCATTTGAAGTTCCTGCCTTGACTTATTAACAACAATGCATTTTAACTAGGAGATGTGAATGCTGTAAATAATCCCCTTCTACCGACACTGGTTTTTGTCAGAGTGTTTTTACCACAGCAACAAAATTAAAATAGAACAATTCCCAGGTTAAGGATTTAAAAAACAAAGCTCGTATATATCGTACCAATTATTACTTGGAGTCTCCTGTCTCCATATCCCATCTTCTCTAATGAATACTGGAGCTAGAAATACATTCTGTGCTATCTGGCCTATTATGTATGCTGGTACCAAGAGAGATCAAACTATGGTTCTTGAAATGCCATGGCTATACTTTTCACACACTGACCTAGTTCTGGAGACTAAGAATTTTTCTTCAAGAATACACATAAAAGTTTACTGATATATAAATTTAAGAAAGAACTATCTTATTATATTTCATTTTATTATGTTTTTATGTTATCTCTCTAGAATCTTTTTCTTTCCTGGGGAGAGCCTAAGGGGGAGTGGATCTAGATGGGAGGGGAGGTGGGGAAGAACAGGGAGGAGTAGAGGGAGATGAAATGTAATCAAGATATTAGAAAATAATCTATCTGTATTGAAAAAGGAAAAAAATAAATTTCAAAACATTCCTAAAAAGGAAGTGCTCTAGCCATATATAGAATAATTACTGATTAATATTTTTTTCACAAAAACCTTTTTATTTAAAAATTTGTAACATATTTTTTATCATACTTTATTTCCCATATTAATCATAGAATAAAGATGGTTTGGGAAAATATATTAGTGAAATTATATTAGTATATAAGTTAAATTATATTTTAACAGACAGTGGTAGGAGTTAATATGACTGAATACTTGGACAGCACCTGGATTATGTTGAGGGCACCATAGGTGTTAACTCGGTATTTGTAAGGCAGTAATGCATGGAAAAAATTTTTATAGTATATAAACATTCACTTTGCTGTAAAATGTCATTGGACAATGACAACAATCTTAGTATTTCTCTCTTGAGATTTTGTATTTAAGATACAGAACCTGAAAGAACACTTTCATGAAGAAAAACACAGAGAAATTCTTGCCCTGAATGGGACATTCTTAACAATGTAATCCCACCATGTCTATGGAGGCACTGTGAAGTAGGGGTTGGAAAGAATATTACGGGCTGTAAGAACCACTGGAAAATGCTGCCCTTGGAGATGACACAGCTATCACGCCCATAAGCCTACAGCATCCAGGACAAACTGCCAAAGATCTACACACAATCAAGCCACTCGGTCTCCAGTGGTCCATGGAGTGGATGATCTCCAGGCCCCACTCCTTCTTGAGTAGCTATTGGCAGAGCTTTTGAGGAGAAGGGAGCTTCACTCTGTTTTGAGAATGTGGCTATTGGTCGAATTCCCATGCTCTCATAGATACCACACTACAAACAGATAAACAATAGTGGGTTATTTAAAATAAAATAGAAAAAAAATGAACACATGACATTTTGTGGTGGATGTATTGAGGATGACACGGCAGGGTGGAAGTTACAGTCAAACAAAGCCAGTGGTTAGGACCATACTTCATTATATATACATATATATGTATATATGATATATGATCATAAACAAGAAGTTTTCAAGGAAAAATTAAAATTGGAAATAATAATTCTTAAAAGTAATATAAAATACCTTCATTAATTTCTCCAATTTTATTACAATTTTGAATTAACAGTCACATGGAGATCATTCATAAGTAACGTTTATGGCCTATTCCTTTCTTAAGGGTGTCGTGTATAATAGCAAAAAGAAAAAAATGCCTTTCTTGCTTCAAAATGCTTATTAGATTGTTTATTTTATAAAATTGTTTTAGGAAATCTCATTTGATAAAATTATTCTATAAAAACTCATTTCTTATATGGTCCCACCAAGAATATTTTTATAAGAATCTAACACTTTTCAGGTAAAAATTAATTTTGAAAAGAATGTTGCGATACTCTGGTTTTATTAACAGTGATTTGAAAATTAACACAAAAAGGAAGGAGGCTTCCATGGGAGTGATTCAGAATCAATTTCATTTTAGTAATACCCACTCAGCGACTTGCATATAGGAAATTAGTCTTGTTTGTGGCAACTTGCAGTACATAGTAGAAAATCCAGTTAAGATTGATTCTGAAGAAATACAGTATGTTTGCTTACCTGGCAAGATAACAGAAGAAAATATTCAGCTCCTCTCATATTTGCTCAGTTATTAATCTGGTTTGTCTTCACACAATTGTCAAATCTGCACCAGACATGTAGGCAGGGGTGTCATGACTTAGTTTGGTTACCAGATCGACTGAATAATGAAATTATGCATAATTCAAATGCACTGTATTTGTATTTGGCAATCTAGAGTCCAACTAAAAGATACATTTCCTATGATTACTAATTGTACAGAAATATGTAGCAAATATTTGCTTAACATTTTTTCTCTCCTCACTATTTGCAAAATAGTTTCTGGAAAATAAGCTTCATGCATAGTGATGATAAAAATAGATGTTTTATGTGCTAATATTTAAAGTTGTAGCAACTCCAAGTTCAGGAGTCTCCAGCTTACCTAATACAGAGAGAAATGGACACTTATGTAAGCAAGGACAGAGAAGACCGGGAAGCAGGCCTACTTTTCAAGGACTTGAGTTTGAAGCCCTAGCATCCATGTAAGAAACTTGGCATATCTGCATATAACAACAGCATTTGGAAGTAGGAGACAGGCTGAAAACCAAAGTTCTCAAGTCAGCCAGCTTAGCTAACAGTGACAGGCCCTGTCTCAGTATTATAATGCAGAAGCCAGTAAAGAAAGATATCTAAGGCCTTGGCGTTATATTCTGAACATGAAACACATACACACACACACACACACACACACACACACACACACACACACTCACACACACAGGAAAATAAATCTAAAGTGAGTCTGTCATCTGAGATAACCTGCACCATTCAACAGCCCCTTAGAACACTCCCATGCACATTCTTGTGTGAGGATAGTGATTGTATACATGAAGTTGAGTATTTAATTTTCAATTCTTCTTCTTTTAGACGGTCCCTTGGGGTCATAGAATTTCTCTAAATAATAAAGAATTTAAGTGTATTTTTCTGGATTTTTCACTCAGGAGAGTTTAGTCCCAGTTTAAGAGGTGCTAGTATATACATTATGTTAATGCTCACCCTGTACAAGACATATCTCATATGACCACATACCCAGTATTAACAATGTGTCTAAAGTCATGCAAATTACAGGCCTTTGCTATATCAACACATAGTCTTGACTAAATGCATCTAATTAGTGCACACCTACCCAGGCACACATCTACCTTTTTCTGTGTGCACAAAAGTATTTCAGATTCACAGAACTGGTCCAATTTTTGTTTAGTGACATCTGTGGCTCTTGCTTCTTTTTCTTTCTCCTTCACACTTGATTCAGGGATCACATACAGGTCTTTGCCTACAACAGCCCATAGTTGGTCTAACATTGAATGAGCTACATCCCAAGAACTCTGGTTTGCATTCTATGTTGCCACTTTTAAAAATAGATCTTGCTCATTCTATTTCAAAGACTACCATGGTTCCCCCTTCTGCCTACTGGCAGAAAACACAAAAAGCTACAGAAATGAAATTTTTCTATGTGTGTAACTTATGCCTTATTTCCCATTACACATGTACTAGTCACTTCTCTATTTCTCTGATAAAGCACCAAGATCAAAGTCACACATAGAAGGAAGTACTTATTGCAGCTTAAGGTTCCAGAGGGATAAAAGTTGTCATGAGGGGGATGCCACAGGCAAGGAGGCTGTGTCTACAATCAACCTGAAGTCTCTCTTTTTGAACTGTAAAATCAGGAAGGAGAGAGAGAGAGAACTCAAAATGCCATGAGGCTTTAAACTTTTAAAGTTTGTTATTTCCTCCAACAAGGTTGTATCTTCTAACCCTGAAAACCAGCGTCATCAACTGAGAACCAGGATTGACATGTGAGACTATGGGCTGAGAAGCAGGATTGACATGTGAGACTATGGGCTGAGAAGCAGGATTGACATTGAGACTATGGGCTGAGAAGCAGGATTCACATGTGAGACTATGGGCTGAGAAGCAGGATTCGCATGTGAGACTATGGGCTGAGAAGCAGGATTCACATGTGAGACTATGGGCACATCTCCTTCAAACTGCTGCTAATAAGCATAATTTGAGGGTGTACCTTCTGTGGACTCTATAGTAGGGGATACTGGGGTAGAATGGAGGTCTTATCACCACGTGTGAAACAGGTAACACTAGCCTCTCAGTGTGCTAGTTAAAGAGTTGTCCTTACATTCTCTGGGAAGTTCTGCACATGTAGGAAATCATCTTTATTTAATACTTGCTATGTCTTTATTAGTGTGTGTGTGTGTGTGTGTGTGTGTGTGTGTGTGTGTGTGTGTGTGTGTGTATACGCATACACAAAGACATGCCACAAAATGTAGTGGGCAGATGACAATTTGTAGGAGTTGGCTTTCTCCTTGCTCTATGTGGTCCTATAAATAGAACTCATATCATTAGGTGTGGTATGAAGTGCTTTTAACTGATGAGCCATCACACACCACCCCTGTTTTCTTTCTGTCACCTAAAAATTATTTTATGTGTGCACAAATAAATGTTTTTCATCTTTTCATGTAAATTTGCAGTGTAAGTCTAAGTGTTATTTTATTGCATTTAAACTTAATTTCTCACAGTCTTTGCATGCTGACAAGCACTGTATGCAGAACATGTCATACCTGTGCTATCATGCCTTCACCGTGCTGCATGTACTCTTGCTTCCCACCTTTGTTCCCCTAGATATTTTGGCTTCTACTATTTAATACATTTCCTCCCATGTAAGTAGGCAAGATGCTATAATTAAGAAATCTGTGCCTAAGAATTCTATCCAGTTGTCAAAATATCTGCAAAACCGTCTTCAATTATGGCACCTGCCAAATAGATACATTTGATAAAGACTGTGGATATGTTTATTTTCTTTCTAATTTGTTTGTTTTATTTCATTACATTCTTTTGGATCTAAAGGTTAACGCAGTCAGTTTAGTAAATGTCACTGCATTTAATGCTTTCAATCGACCCAGTTTTATCTTTTCTTGGTTGTCTGATATCTGTCTTCCTTCTTCATTTTTATTCCGTAGAACTATGTGTCCCACTCTGAACAGAGGAAGCATCTTCCACCAGAGTGAATGATCAGGTGAGTGTCAGTAATGGAGTAGAGTGGGAATCTCTGTTACTTACTAAAGCATTTTGACACATCTGGACCTCAACATTAAAGGTGCAGCCCATTCATAGTTGCCACCCATCCCTGCACTGGTGAGGCTTCAAAGAGTGACTCCCTCAAGCTGTCTGCTTGCTCCTCTTCCAGCTTTCTTTGTCTTTGACAGGACTGTGTGAAGACTTTGAAGTGGTTTCCTCACACTCTCTCCTGAGGAATGTGACTGTCAGCAAGCACATGAGAGGACAGAAAGGGACATCTGCAGGATTTCATCCACTGCCCTTGCCCGCTGGCATTTGAGTGCCTGCTGATGTCAAAGATAAACTGGAAGACACTGCTTACTCTTTAAAGAAGCAAGGATAATGTTAGGAAACGGTACTGAGAGGAAGAGGAAGGAACTCTAAGTTCATTTCATCAACTTAAGTATCGAAGAAACTGTGGTGAAACTTGCTTGTTTTTAAAGGATATATCACAGGTTAAGCATAAAGGTTAGAAACATAATGCTTCATGCTGAGTAATACTGTAGAAGACAAAGGAATAAATTCAAATAATCAAGATGCAAACTCTTTAAGCTCCAGTCTTCTTGTTCCTTCTTCTCAGCCCACAACTATCTTTTATTTGTTTTCAAATCTTCAACTCAAAGAGACCTTGGCCAAGAGAGGCAGGATCTAGAGGCTGTAGAAAAGCATTTGTAGAAATGCACTGTAAGGTGTCCACAGAAACAGGAGCTGGTGACAAGCACAGAGGGTGATCCGTTCTCAGGCCATGGCTTGCATTCTTACTATAAGACATTAACAGTTCGTAAATATCTGTGAGGCTCAATTTCCTTACCCACAACCTAAATGAAAAACATCTACCCTGTAGAGTTCTTGTGAAGACTGAATGGGATAAGATGTTTACAAAGGATGCACAAGTAATATTTAGAAAAGACAGCAATTATCACAGCAATCCAAACAATGTCAACAGGAAGCACTGTAACCTGCCATGTTATATAATGCTCACAGAGTGACATGTTTGATTTTAATGGTGTTCCTCACTTTACAAAGAATTCCCCTCACTGAAGGCAGAAGCATTTGCTCTCCACCTGCAGGCTGGGGCTCATCTGTTCCCCTGCAATGAATGATGGTCATGTAGATATTAGGAGCTCATACTTTTTAGTAGTTTTGATGAATTCTTCCACAAAGAGGATTTTTATTGCTGAATTTTGCCTCTTATGCTTCTTCACCACTCCTTTTGCCTATGGTGTTCATTATAGATATTTAATTATAGTTGCTTTATAATTATTCAATTCAGTCATTAGTTGATATATCAAACCATGAAAATTATTCTATGTAAAACTCACCAGCTCCACTAATAACCTGTGGTGTCTAATCCTTCTCCGTGGGCTCTTTTACTTTTATTCCGCAGACAAAGCTTTGAGTTCATGGTCTGAAATCTTCTCCTGGGAGTGGTCCTCTGATAGTGTCTTCCAGAGTCCCTTTCTCACACAGCTCTGTCTGCACAGAGCAAGGAGCACAAAATAATTATTTGCATGATAGTCAGAAAAGAAGTGACTGTCCCAGACACATGATACAGTTTAGGGACCTCATCAGATGGGTTCTTATTCTCTGACAGCAGATTCCATATTAATTTTTCTTCTCTATGGTAACTTTATTGCCTGAATAGTTTTAGCCTTGTGTATCCTGAATAAGAATATTTCTCTTTTTAATTTTGTTTTTTCAAGCAAACTTGTTTTAATTTTACCCAAATGATATAATCTAAGTAATTTTGTCATTATTATGCCCTGTTTATCATTTGTAAAATACACATAAAATCCAGTGGGATAGCAGTAAAATCCACTCCTCTTCTCTGGCATATATACATTTAATTATATATATTCTACACACATATGTACACAAACACATATAAATGCATACACAAACACATTACTCAAATATAATTATATGGTAATAGCTTACAGGATAAATAACCCCATTAGTTACTTTTATGGTCATGAGAATATTATCAGTTTTTGTTAAAAATGACGCATTAGGTGTGTCTATGAGGATGAAAAATACAATGCTCATCTCTGTGAAGTCATCTGTCACAAACACAAGAGCAACTTATGCCAGATAAATCTCAAAAGGAGAAAATAACTGTGTAATATTTGCCCTTATTAAATGAAACAATTATATGTAATGAGTTCATATACTAAAAGCAAATAAACCTACCAACACTTGACAGGATTAACAATACAGGATGGGGATCTACTTGACTAAAACTTAAGTAAGAGGATTTCAATTACATGAAAAGAATTCACCCATGCACTAATGAAAGTTATGGTAAGTGGTCCTTGTTCTAGAACAGAGACCTAAAAATAGGCTTCACCTGGCATGTTTCAAGAAAAACTTAAAGTTGTACAAGACAATGTAGGGCTTCTGCAAGAATTTAATAATGGGAAAGAGAAAGCATATTGGAGTCACTTGTCATATGGATATACTGCGCAATCTGTGGAGCAGTGCGTTTAGAGTACTAGGACTTGGCTGCTTTTAACAAGTGGACAGAACACCATATGGCTCAGTACATGATGTTCCAACGAGAAGCATGGATTTGAAGTACAAAGGAAACAAAGGATGCAGATATGATCCAAAGTCCTTATGGTTAATCTCTCTCTTTCCTTGTAGTATGTGTTACTGTCTTTGATCTTAAAATTGGTTGATCCTTCTTGAGCTGCTTCATGGAGAGCTAGTAGTCTTAGTATAAAATTTCAAACATAGAATATCAATTTTCTCACATGTACTTTTTATAAAACAAAAGTTAATCCCACTCCTCTTTGAAAAGCATTGCTTTAATTTGCTCAAATATAGCCTTCCCTTCCTGCCAAGTTGGTTCTGCAAGTGAGGCAGTTGTGTGCGCCTTGAGCTGTTCCTCCTGTCATTGTTGGTTGGTATAGGGTCTGCTTACTTCCTCTCTACTACTATAGATTTGACTCTGCAAAATGAGACCATTGCTGTTTCTTAAGTTCCCATCAGGATCTGGAGATATTACTTGGTGACTGAGAGCACTTACTGCTCTGGCAAGGACCCAGATATGGTTCTATGGACACATACATGGAGGCTCAAAGACATGCAACTATAATTCATTCTGGTGACCTCTTCAGACCTCCACAGGCACTAGGAACACAAGTAGTGTATAGACACAGACAAGTGGAACAGATAAAATACTCACACATATAAAATAAATGAATATAAACGAAGAATCCATCAACACTTTTGAATAGAACACCAGAATAAAAATGGTATTTGAGTGTATTCAAAATACGGTCATCTGATTCTATAATAGTTATATACCTAACAGGATGGAGTTTTAAATGCTTCTGATACCTTTCTACATTATGTTGGGTCATGTAATAAACTATTTATCCTTTGGGCCATCAGCATGATCAAGCAGCCAAGACAAGAGGATATGGTTTGAGAGTCCATTTGTGGGAGAAACAATACACACATGTATTTATTCAACCTAATAAAGAACATAAAACAGACTAAAGTAATGATTGCTATAAGTTCTAATTTGATAAAACAACCAATTTTTACTTTGGGTTGTGTATAAACTGAGGAAATGGTGTCTCTCTATTATGATTAAGGAGAAGGATTTTACTGGAGATCTGAGAAGCAGAGAACAGCCAGTAGCATCTAGAAGAGTCAAGAACAGATAAAGAGAGGTAGAAGTAGACTGAATATTGTCAGCAGACTGGATTAGTTGCAAGCGAGAGGAGGATAGTAAGGGAAAACATAGCAAGAGAAGGAGAGAGAGAGAGAGAGAGAGAGAGAGAGAGAGAGAACAGATAACCTCCTTATAATGAAGTTATAAGGAGAGTAAGTAGCTGAGGGAGGGAAGCCAGTAAGCTGGAGGGAATTTAGGGTTTGGAAGAAGGGGAGAGGGGCTGGAATGCTAGCATGGACTTTGAGATGTGTAATGGGTACCTGTGATCCTATTGTGTGCTTTCATATGCCAAAAGGCAAATGACTCCTTTTGGTAGAGGATGATGTGTTTATAAAAAGATAAAG
Organism: Mus pahari; assembly: GCF_900095145.1. Taxonomy (NCBI): domain Eukaryota; kingdom Metazoa; phylum Chordata; class Mammalia; order Rodentia; family Muridae; genus Mus; species Mus pahari. The sequence goes on along the minus strand of NC_034590.1, from coordinate 162,235,071 downwards.
AGAGGGGGAGTATGTTTTATGGAGGTGGAGTCAGGTCTGGGGGGAGGGGGTGCCTCAGTGGGCCCATGTTGAGGCATCTCTTCCTCATGAGTCACATGATGGTATAGTGTAGAATAGAGTTTATTTGGGGCATGGGGTGGGGAGTCAAGAGAGTAGTAAAGGCAGAGAGATGGAGAGAGGGAGAGAGAGAGAGAGAGAGAGAGAGAGAGAGAGAGAGA
>NC_034590.1:162216550-162234748 GCF_900095145.1 Mus pahari | reverse complement strand
GAGGAGGAGGAGGAGGAGGAGGAGGAGGAGGAGGAAGAGGAGGAGGAGAGAATAGAGGATAAGAGGACTAGAGGAGTGGAGGAGTAGAGAAGAAGCTGGCCATGAGCACATGGAGAGAGAGGGAGTAAGGAAATGAGGAGGGGGGGGTAAGAGAAAGCAAGAACAAAAGAAAGCAGTAGTGTAGGAGGGGAAAAGCAGCCCCTTTTACAGTGGGTCAGGCCTACCTGACTGTTGCCAAGTAACTGTGGGGTAGAGCTTAGACTGAATGCTAACAGAGGGGGTTGAGATTAACAAGTTCCTGAGGAATTCTGGCTTTTATATAACAGCCATAAGTCCTCCTATAGACCTGGTTGGGCACATTTCTGTATATTTGGACTGCTATTTGAAGTTTGAGAAAGTGGTGTTCACTTTGGACCTGAAAGGTTTCTAATAGCACCCTGTCTGAGAGATTACTCACAGGAGCAGGTGTCACATGAATGCATCTGCGTTGTTGAAAAGCCCACCCGAACATGAGCAACTCATGAAAACTGAATCTGCAGAATCTCCCTACAACTCGCCAAAACCAAGCTCCCAAGCTCTGTGAAATCTTCCCTGCCCAGTGCACTTCGTCACTGTCTCCGCCCTAGGAGATGCTTAGTTTCTCTAAAAAGCTAAAGAGGAGCCTTCAAGTGTCTGCTTTCCCAGGGATGAAACTTTTATTTACCTCTCATTTGAGTGTCCTAATCCTTCATAAAGGACAGGTTTCCTTGGAGAGAAACAGCTGAATAACAATAGCCCAAGAAATACCAGTATGGTTTCCAGAATCTGAGCAACCAAACACTCAGAAAAGAGCAATTGTCTAGAAAGGTTCTTCAGATGTTGGAGACAACACAATCTCAGGAAGACCTGAGCAGACTCAACAGTATGAATGAGCTGTGGACAGACTCAGAGTCTTAGCTTGGGCATGACATATTTTTTGTATTACTTTTACTGAGATTTTTGTGCTTGCTAAGATACATCTGTTTGAAAACTGGTGAAATACTACTTCCATTGGCACATTATTTTTCTGGATGAAACATCAAGTTGTTTTGTGAAATCGTTAAGGACAGAAAGTGTTCTCTACATGGTAATGTTTTTAATCTTGGAGAGATTTATATATCACGCCCTAGGACTGAAGTCATGACTCTCAGAAGCTTTCTCTGGGCACACAATTCAGTTCAGTTTAGAAAATTTCAAATATATTGAAGGTTAACATTCAAGTATGAAAACTGCTTAAAACAAAATTAAAAATAGCCATACTAATAGTTCTTTTTTAATTGGTTATTTTATTTATTTGCATTTTAAATATTATCCCCCTTGCCAGTTTCCCCTCTGCAAACCCCCTACTCCCTCCTGTTCTCCTCCCCATCCCCTGTTTCAATGAAGGTGTTCTGTCACTCACCCACTCACTTTGCCTCAGCTCCCTAGCATTCCCCTATGCTGGGTCATTGAGCCTTCACAGGGGCTCCCCTCCCATTGATGCCAGATAAGATAATACTCTTCTACACATGCGGCTGGAGCCCTGGGTCACTCCATATGTACTCTCTGGCTGGTGCTTTAGTTCCTGGGAGCTTGGAGTGGTGGGGGTTGGTGATGGTTCTGGTTGGTTGATATTGTTGCTCTTCTTATGGAGTTGCAAACTCCCTCAGCTCCTTCTGTCCTTTGCCTAACTCCTTCATTGGGGACCCCATGCTCAGTCTGATGGGTGGCTGCATGCATCCACATCTGTATTGGTCAGGCTCTGGAAGACCCTCCTAGGATACAGTTAAACCAGACTCCTGTCAGCAAGTGCTTCTTACCATCAGAAATAGTATCTGGGCCACACATCTCAAAAAATATTAATCTGGAATTGCTTCTATCTAAAGGAAATGCAGGGACAAGAGTGGAGCAGAGACTAAAGGAAAGGTCATCCAGAGACTACCCCACCTAGGGATCCATCCCATCTTCAGACACACTAGTAACTTAAGCTCCAAATCAATTCTCAGAGAGAAATCCCTTTGTATCTATTCAGATGCATATTTATCTTGATATTTCTAAATAATACACTTATGCTGCTTTTTAACATTTATGCTTGTAAACTTATTTATTTATTTATTTATTTATTGGATATATTATTTATTTACATTCCAAGTGTTATCCCCTTTCCTGGTCCCCTGCCCTAGAAATCCCCTATCCTGACCACCCACCCTCTGCTGCTACAAGGGTGCTTCCCCACCCACCCACACGCTCCCACCTCCCCTCTGTGGCATTCCCTACACTGAGGCATCAAGCCTTCAAAAAACCAAGAGCCTCTCCTCCCATTGATGTGAGATAAGGCCACCCTCTGCTACATATGTGACTGAAGCCGTGGATAGCTTCTTTTGTACACTATGGTTAGTAATTCAGTCCCTGAGAGCTCTGAGGGTGTCCGGTTGGTTGATATTGTTGTTCTTCCTAGGGGGTTGCAAACCCCTTCAGTTCTTTCAACATTTAACTCCTCCATTGATGACCCTGTGCTCAGTCCAATGGTTGACTGAGAGCATCCACCTCTGTATTTGTCAGGCTCTGGCAGATCCTCCCAGGAGACAGTTATGACAGGTTTCTGTCAGCAACCACTTCTTGTCATCCTCAATAGTGTCTGGGTTTGGTGTCTGTATATGGGATGGATCCCCAGGTGGGACAGTCTCTGGATGGCCTTTCCTTCAAATTCTGTTCTACACTCTGTCTCCATATTTCCTCCCTTGAGTATTTTGTTCCCTCTTCTAAGAAGAACTGAAGCATCCACACTTTGGTCTACTTTCTTCTTGAGCTTCATGTGGTTTGTGAATTGTATCTGGGGTATTCCGAGTGTTGGGGCTAATATCTACTTATCAGTGAGTGCATACCATGTGTGTTCTTTTGTGATTGGGTTAACTCACTCAGGATGATATTTTATAATTCCATCCATTTGCCTAAGAATTTCATGAAGTCATTGTTTTTAATAGCTGAGTAGTATTCCATTGTGTAAATATACCACATTTTCTGTAACCATTCCCCTGTTGAAGGACTGCTAGTATATGTCTTTTTATCAGAGGATTGAATTCATTGATGCTGAGAGATATTAAGGTATAATGATTGTTGCTTCCTGTTATTTTTGTGTTAGAGGTAGAATTATGCTTGTGTGGCTATCTTCTTTTGTTTTGTTTTTTGTTTTTTGTTTTGTTTTGTTTTGTGAGAAGATTAATTTCTTGCTTTTTCTAGGGTGTAGTTTCTCTCCTTGTGTTGGAGGTCCCCATGTATTTTCCTTTGTAGGGCTGGATTTGTGAAAAGATATTGTGCAAATATGGTTTTGTTGTGGAACATCTTGATTTCTCCATCTATGTTAATTGAGAGTCTTGCTGGGTATAGTAGCCTGGGCTGGCATTTGTGTTCTCTTAGGGTCAGTATTACATCTACCCAGGAACTTTTAGCTTTCATAGTCTTTAATGAGAATTCTGGTGTAATTCTGTTATCTCTGCCTTTATATGATAATTTAAATTTTTCCCTTACTGCTTTTAATATTCTTTGTTTTATGCCTTTAATGTTTTTACTATTCTGTGACAAGAGGAACTTTTTTTTTTTGGTCCAATCTATTTGGAGTTCTGTAGGCTTCTTGTATATTCATGGGCATCTCTTTCTTTAGGTTAGGGAAGTTTTCTTCTATAATTTTTCTGAAGATATTTGCTGGCCTTTTAAGTTGGGAATCTTCACTCTTCTTTCTTCCTCTTCCCCTTTCTCTTCCCCTTCCTCTTCCTCTTCCTCTTCCCCTTCCCCTTCCCCTTCCCCTTCTCCTTCTCCTTCCCTTCTTCTCCTCCTTCTTCTTTTCAAAAACAACTTATTTTTCTCCTTTTATTAGTTCTTTGAAAACTTTATATAGTCTATTTTGATCATATTCATGACTTCCCCACCCTTCAGATATACCCCTTTACCTCCTCTACACAGTGTTGTGTCCTCTCTTCTTTCAAAGGCCATCAAACAGAATTTGTGCAGTCCATATACTCCCAAATATGTGGCATCCCACTGGAGCATACTATACTCAACCTACCACAGTTACACTTCTAAGAAGATTGATGTGATTGGCAAACAAAAGCCTTTTTTTCCCATTGCACATACCTCATTTATTATCATTAAGTATATGTGTAAGGTGATGAACACTTCCATAACCAGCAATGTACCATATATTAAGCTTGATGCTAACTAGCATATTAAAACAACCAGTGTATATATTCAACATCCTTGGTTGAAAATTATCATTAGTCTTATATTACTGTTTTTTCATTTATTTATTTATTTATTTATTTATTTATTTATTTATTTATTTATTTACACTCCCCATTTTATCCCTCCTGCCCACCCATCCATTCACATACCATACCTCCTTTCCTCTCCAGTCTCCACAATGATATGCCACCCGCTAAAGTCCACCCCATCTGACCTCTAAACTCCCTGTAGCCTTTCAGTGGTCCAGATTAATTGAGACTTCTGATCCTCCTACAGGGTTGCCCTCCTCCTGAGTTTCTTTTAGCCTTTTCCTAAATCAACCACAGGGGTCAGCAGCTTCTGTCCACTGATTAGGTATAAATATCTGCATCTGACTCTTTCCAATACTAGAAGACCCAGCAATACTATTTTAGGGAATATATCCAAAAGATGAGAACCATGCCACAAGGGCACGCCTTTCATTATGTTCATAGAGGCCTTATTTATAATATCAAGAAGCTGGAAATAACTCAGATGTCCCACAACAGAAGAATGGATACAGAAAATGTGGTTCATTTACATATTGGAGTATTACCCACCTATTAAATATGATGACATATTGAGTTTTGTAGGCAAATGGATGGGACTAGAAAATATCATCCTAAGTGAGGTAACTCAGACCAAAGGGATATGCATGGTATGTACTCACTAATAAGTAGATGTGAGCCAAATAAATAAATAAATAAATAAGCAAATAAGTAAATAAAGTACAGAATACCCAAGATACAGTCCACAGAATTCCAATTGATCAACAAGTTGAAAGGCCCAAGTGAGGATGCCTCAGTCCCTCTTGAAGAAGAGAGCAATCACAAGTGGGGAGGGAGGGAGGGAGGGACCTGGGAGGGAAAGTAGACTCAGGAGGAAGTAGGGAAGAGAGGGAAACATGATCTGGTATTGGGTGAGAGAAAAGAACAGAAGCCCTAAGGGCCAGCAGAAAGAATGGAAACGGGCAACCTTGAGGGCTAGGAGGTTGGGGGACCCTCTAGAATGCTCCAGAAACCTGTGGAGTGAAAGACTTTCAGGATTCAAAGGGAGGGACCTTTGAATACCCAACAGTAGGGAGAGGGAACTTATAGAGTCCACCTCCAGTAGAAAAACAGGACATCAAATGAGGGAGGGGGTTCTCATCCCACAGTCAAAACTCTCACCCATAATTGTTCCTGTCTGAATGCACTACAGGGATGGAAGTGGAGGGGGATCCAACACAAGGGAAGGCCTGACACTATTACTGAGGCTTTTGAATGCTCACAAAAAGGGAACTAGTATGGCCACACACTGGGAGACCCAACAAGCAGCCTCATGCTCTTCTATACCTATTATCCTTAGGTTTGGCCTTCTCATTGTCCTGGATTTCCTGAATGTTCTGGGTTAGGAGCTTTTTGCATTTTGCATTTTCTTTGACTGTTGTGTCAATGTTTTCTATGCTCTCTTCTGCGCCTGAGAGTCTCTCTTCCGTCTCTTGTATTCTGTTGGTGATGCTTGCATCTGACTCCTGACCTCTTTCCTAGGTTTTCTACCTCTATTGATGTGTCCCTTTGTGATTTCTTTATTGTTTCTACTTCCATTTTTTAGATTCAGGATGATTTTGTTTAATTCCTTTACCTGTTTGGTTGAACTTTCCTGTAATTCTTTGAGGGATTTTTGTGTCTCCTCTTTAAGGGCTTCTACCTGTTTACCTGTGCTCTCCAGTATTTCTCTAAGGAAGTTATTTGCATCCTTAAAGACCTCTATCATCATCATGAGATATGATTTTAAATCCAAAGTTGGCTTTTCTGGTGTGATTGGGTAACCAAGGCTTGCTATGATGGAAGAGCTGGACTCTGATGATGCCAAGTAGGCTTGGTTTATGTAGATTATGTTCTTGCTCTTGCCTCTTGCTATGTTGTTATCTCCAGTGCTTCCTGCCCTTGCTGCCTCTGACTGGAGTCTGTCCCTCCTGTGGTCCTGGTTATGTGAGAACTCCTCAGAGTCCAGCTGTCTCTGTGATCCTGTGATTCTGGGATCCTAGGATCCTGAGATCCTGGGTGTATCAAAGCTCCTGGGAATCAAGCTGCCTCTGGGATCCTGAGATCCTGTTGTGTCAGAGGCCCTGGAAGTCAAGGTTCCTCTGGGTCTTGCAGGAGTGTGTGGGGAGCCAGAGTCCTGGATTTCTTCTGGACCCAGATGCAAGCTGGAAGGAACCCATGCCTCTGGCTGGGTAGGGTTTGTGTTTCCCTGGTTCTGTGGGGGTCCCAGTTATGCTGGGTGTTGGGAAAGATGTTGAGCCATCAACTATGATCTTGAGTGTGTCAGAGCTCCAGTGCTCCTAGGTATGTCCGATCTCTTGGGATCTGAGCTTCCTTTGTGATCCTGTCATCCTGTGATCCTGGGCATTTCAGAGCACCTAGGATTTGGGCTCCCTCTGGGCATTGTAAGAGTTGATGAAGAGCTATCACCCAGGTCTGCTCCAGATGCAGGTTTAGACCAGAAAGAACCTGTGCTACTTGCTGGGTAGGGGTTCCTGTGTCCCTGGCTCCCCAGGGGTCCCAGTTACTCAGTGTGTTAGGACAGATGGTGTGCTTCCTCAATTGTTAACCTGGGTGTGTTAGAGCACCTAAGAGTCAAGCTTCCTCTGGGTGTTGTAAGAGAGGGTGCAGAGTCAGCACCTAAAGTCTGCTCAGGGCACAGCTTCAGACAAGAAGGAACCTGTGCCACTGGCTGGGTGGGGTTCTTGTGTCCTTGGATCCTGGGGGATCCAGCTACTCTGGGTGTATGCAGAATTAGTCTCAAGAAAGCATCACCTGTTCTTTCTATATTTCACATAGTTTTAGCAAATATAATTATTGTTGTGTGTGTATGTGTATGTGTTTTCATCTCTTGCTCATTAAACAGATACCTAAATGGTTGTGTATGTCACAGTTTTAAGTGGACTAATCATTGTAACAATCCTGGGACTATATTGAATTATTTTCCTGAGGAGGCATGGACAAACATATGTTCACCCCAGATAGGTCACCAATAACAGACTAAAGAAACTATTCCCTTCAAGTTTCATTTTGTGGAGCAATATGTGTATTGAAGTTGCTTATGATGATATGTATGACTCAAATGCAGCTGCTTAGAAACACCATGCCACTGCTGCTAGCTATTCAACTTGGAGGCCGTTACCCTGAAGTGTCTCCTGTCTTTCAGCCAATCATTACTGTCCAAACAACTGTAGAGACAAACATTATGAATCACTTTAATTTGTACTGTCTGAGATGTATATACATTGTGTTTCTTTTAACATTATCCTGGGGTTGTTGGAAGGTTGGTTCTTCTGTTTTATGTTGTTCCACCTTGAGAAAGCTAATCATTGCAGAGTTATAATGAAAACATTTAAGAGTATTTTTCTTTAATTTCACAATAAATTTCCAGTCTAGAAATTGCTTTGTCCACTGGATGAGTTGACTGTTGGTCCTCCCTCAACTAATTACTCTGCAAAATTGTCTCTTATTTTTATTGAATTTTCCTTTTTTTTTTTTTTAATGCAGGCATTCATCCTCAGGAACAATTAACTGTGAAGATTTTCAGAGAAACAATGAAAAAAGAGATCATGGTAAGGTTCAAAATATCTTTGTTCTAGGTTTGCATATATGTTGGATTTTGGCTGAATGTTTATTGTATTTAGAATTATTTTATTTATAATGTTATGAGAACTATGAAGTTCCTCTTTTTTATCACGTTGATATACTATTGAAAAATTTGATAACATCTCTATGATTTTTAACCATTCTAAAATAAGTACAGTCTTTGCTGTAACACTAGTATTGTGAAATGTTACAAACACTTTTCCTGTTTTTTGAAACTGTGTTCATTCACTGTGCTGATAAGTTAACAATGTTTTACTTTAGAGTTAACTTCATTTAGCTTTTCAATGTCAGCAGAGTGTGGCAAAAGTCCAAAAGTACCTGTGACCATCGTGCTCATGGGGAATGAATGTCTATGAATTCACACTGGCCCTTGCTTTTTTGCAGTTTTCCATACATTAGTTGACGTCATTTCTAAATACATTTATTGCATTCCTCTTCACTACATATGGTGCTCAATCCAGAATAAAGGTTTTTATTTTCCAAATCCTCTTTAATTTTGCCTATACTCCTTTAAGTGCTATTAAGTCACTGTCTCTTAGCTCACAACACTCAGAGCAGCTTCTTGGCAGATTTTCCATGTCTGTATCTCACAGTGCATTGTTGAAAGTAATATTGACTTTAGCAGCATAGACATAGGAATCAAGAACTACATTTCTTCAGTTTTTCCTCATTTGCTTTGGTTAAGTGCCAACTTCCATTAGCCTTTTTCTGCCTCTGTTTCTACCTATAGTTTTCTGTCCTTATCCACTCCCCTATACAACACTCCCTGATTCTTCCTGATTTCACATTATTCTCCAAGGAGTTTAAATGTCATAAAACTGTTAATGCTAGTTGTATTGCTAATAATCACAATAGTCTTTAATCTTATTGAGCATTGAGTCATTTTCAAACTCTTTAACCTAAAAGCTTTCTGTGATGTCATGTTCCCAGTGTAAATACATATGAGTTTTCTTGCAGGACTAGTCAAAAACTCCTGTAAGTTATAAAACAGATTTAGAAAATTAAACTTTGCCTTCTCATGATGATTGAAGCAAAGATGTGGGAGGAGCTTAGGTGAATTTGGTTCTCATTCCTTTGCCAACTTGACTACTGTCTATCTAGCCCAGTAAATATGCTTTAAACCACATCCAAGCAGGAAGAAGATATCACTTCTATTGAATGTCAGATGTTATGTTTTGCTGTTCTATCTTATGAGTACATTTTTATTTAAAGGTATTCTTACTCAGACCTAAGAATTTTCATCTCACTAAGTTGTATTCATTTCTAAAATAATGACATGCTTTAAAACGTCATTCAAAGCCAGTTGTGGCGGCTCACACCTTTAATCCTAGCACTTAGAAGGCAGAGGCAGGTGGATTTCTGAGTTCGAGGCCAGCCTTGTCTACAAAGTGAGTTCCAGGACAGCCAGGGCAATACAGAGAAACCCTGTCTTGAAAAACAAACACACAAACAAACAACCCACAGAACTTCATTCAATTGCTCTTGCTTGAAGTCTTTATTCTATTCATGTTGTCGTTAATATATGTTGGTGATAATAATTTTATTTTAAAAATGAAATGTATGATGTTAGTGCAAACTGCCCAGGTCTTGTTTCCAGGCGCATTGTTAGAATAATCTGTGAAAAATGGTGTTTACAAATTGTAAAATCCTTCATAGAACCACAGATAAAGTAATGGAAGAAACAAATTCATGAATGTAAATTTATACCAGGATAAATCTAATAAAATCCAGGAGAATGGGATATGAAATAGAAAATTATCAAAAATATGCTGTTGTATAGATGGTTTGCAAACTCTTCTCTGTACCTCTATTCATCTACATATCTATCTATCATCTATCCATCTGTTATCCATTCATCTATCTATCATCATATATCATATATAATCTATTTCATATCTTTCTATTATTTATCTATGTACTCTATATATTATTACATATAGATACTATATATATATATATATATATATATATATATATATATATATCCTCTATCATCTATCTGTCATTCATTTATTTACCATTTATATATATTTCTCATCTGGTGGGTAGTAGGTAGATGTATGATAAACAGAAAGGTAGATTATAGGTAAAGAAGAGATCATAGATACCAAAACAGAGAAATGACACATAGAAGAGTAATATTCAAGTCACATCATGAAGAATTCACACACACACACACACACACACACACACACACGCACACACATACACAAATTCTGAGCATGGGTGCCTTAGAAGTGAAATTCTACAGTTTTCCCTATTACAAGCCTAATATCTATTTAATCAGACTTAATCAGCCTTTATTAGCTCTTTTTATAATAAAAGAACAAGTGAATGAAAAGGGTGAATAACAGAGTCATTACTTTCAACATGAAGATGGCTAGTTTCAGAACTCCCAACTCTTTTATGCAGTTGAATATTTTAGAGCAGAAGTAATTAAACAAAGCTAATATGAAAATCTGGAACAAAACTTCATAAAGTTTCTGTAGCAAAAGATGAAGCTACAACATCTACAGGGGAAAGAGTGTGTCCTGGCATCAGGAAAGATCTGAGTTTGAGGAACAGACACTATCTCGAGCCTCCTGTTTCCTCCACTGAGTCATATTTCATTGATGATCAGAAGATGAAACATATTCGTAACATGACATACTAGTAGGGTATTTTTCTGGATAAATTTCATTGTTTTGGAGTATGTTTGAAGATGTTACTGTTGTTGTTTTTGTTTTGTTTTGATTTTAATTTAATCCAATAGGGTAGCTTTTCAGTTGTGTTTTAATGGTATAAGGGATGTAAATATGGTTTTAATTAATCCAAAATTTTTTTGAAAGAACATTTGATACTTACCAATGACTTTTCTTGGATCATCAAACCTTCTTTGAAGTATCTCATAATCTTATATTTTTAGCTGTGAGCTTAGCCATTAAAGGCTGTACCATCTCTCCAGCCTAAGTTCTCATAATCTTAATACTGTTCTCATTACAAAGAACAACCCAAAATCTTCTTTGTTTTGTTGTAAAAGAACCACGGTGATGTTATCAGTTCTACTCTTGAGGTTGCTGACAGCCCAGGGTATTATCAGTCATGCCCCAAGAGTAAATATTTCTGTTATATGACTATAAAGTTGCTATATGTGAATTATATTAGAATCTATATTTATGTTCAAATTTTAGAGCAAGCTTAAATGGTCTTACAGCACATAGGAAACATGTTATCTGTTTATCTGTTTGCTTCTTCATGAACCATTGCAATAGGCATTAGCCAGGATTCATTCTCTCTCTCTCTCTCTCTCTCTCTCTCTCTCTCTCTCTCTCTCTCTCTCTCTCTCCCCCCCCCGTAGCTTAAGACAGAGTTTGACATAACTCAAGAGTTTGACATGTTGGCTTTTTTCTCTCTCTCTCTCTCTCCCCCCCTGTGTGTGTGTGTGTGTGTGTGTGTGTGTGTGTGTGTGTGTGTGTGTGCTGCTATAGCCTGAATGATTCTGAGCCTTTCAAAGTCAAATGTGAGGATATATGGAATTAGGGTGTTTGAGAAGTGGCTAGGTCACAAAAAATAGAGTCCCTTTTACAGAGTGCCTTTTATGGCAAAGATTCACTACAGCTTCATGGTCCTATAGCTGTCAATTATGATTTTTTCAGCAGTTTTCTGACCACAGTCAGATGTGGCTAGTCCTGTATGGAGTGGAGTGTGGTGTCTCTCCAGCAATGTAAACTGGTGGTGCTTAATTTTAATCTTTTCCAAGTTTCTGATGTATAAATAAATAAATAAATAAATAAATGTGTTTTTATTACATGGCATTCAGTTTACAGTGCTTTCTTATAGTAGCTAAGACAGATTAACACACACACACACACACACACACACACATACACACACAACACATTGTTAAGAGAAACAATTAGGTTTTTTTCCCCCAAAAAAGTAACTTTCCCAGGTTATTCACAGAATTGTTACTAAAGTCTGTCATTGTTAACAAGTCCCAGGCCTCTGGTACATGAGGTATCTGTGGATTGCAGACTGACCATGATATTTTCAGGAATAGATCATTTAAAAAGTTTAGTATAACTGTACTAAACCAAAGGACAATAACCACAACTAGAAATATATTCATCAGCACTATCTTTCTCTGTCCTTCAGCCTCTCTCCACCTTCATTTAAAATTCAAGCAGAGAAATAGGGGCATCAAAGTTTTCTAGGAATGCTAGACCCAGTACTTTGTAACTAGATATTCTTTGAGTAGAATAGAGAGTGGAGAACCAGACTGCATCAGAGCCAGCTATTTAACCTTGCAGGGCCATCTCTATTTCTGAGCATTGGCACTTTAGAAAAATAATTAAAATGTCAATATCACATGTCAGTCGAAACACTTCCTAAACTAAAAGAACACATGCCAGTGAAAATAAATATGTGCTTGTGTGGTATGCACTGATAGCAGAATTTATCTTATATCCTCTGAAGAAACTGTGCATAAAGTGCAATGGAAATCTCCAACTTTGCATGTATTGTTGTTTTCTTTGTCTACCTCCACAAAGAGATTAAAATAGCAACAGACAAATGACATCGATTTCACGAAGACTGATGTTACCATTGAGCACTCTAGGTAAAAAACTGTGATATAACAAATTACTCCCCCATTTTTTTTTTTTTTTGGTTGGTTGGTTTTGTTTGTTTGTTTGTTTGTTCTTTGCTTAACATCACACTTTGCATGTGTTTTTGGATTCTGCCTCAGGAATGTGCTTTGCTGCTCACTAGCTATGCTGTCTCTTCTTCATGTTGACTGTGGCCCAGAGATGGAAGCTCCTGGAAGACAGGATTATTTAGGGGTTAAATCACTTGTGTATGTGGTACTTGGATGAAATGATTCCATTTCTGTTGATTCCAGGCATGGATTGGCATTGACTCCCGTTTGGGAGTATGTGTATACTTGGAAGCTGAATGCTTTCTACTTATTTTAGCACTATAGATTTTCAAAGGCAAGGGTTTCTTTCATGCAATTCTCTGTCCAGTCCTCCAGATTTAAGCATCATATATTAAACAAACAAATTACTTCTCTTTGCATTATAATAAATACTTGTAATTAGATGTGGGAAGTCTGTTCTAGGATCATCAACTTATAAACTGGGCAAATTTGAGGCACTCAGGTGTCACCAATGAGCAGCAATCCTGAAAATATAATCACAGGTTGATCTCTCTCTCTCTTTCTCTCTCTCTCTCTCTCTCTCTCTCTCTCTCTCTCTCTCTCTGGTGTATTATGTATACAATTTCACTCTGATCCTGCATTTCCTTAACCTGAGACTACTTCTTTAATATTGACTGATTCATACAACTCTTCAGCTAATATACAATTTAAATACAGCTACGAGTAGAGGAAGGGTTTCTCTACCACAGAGATCCTATTCCTAATCCTATCCTATTCCCATAGTCTCTTTGTTCTGTGGCAAAATCAACTTTTATCATAGCTTTGACTCTCTAAATTTATTTCATAATATGCAGACATGTACCTTATTAACAAATAAATCAACTAAAATAATGACTTAAATGCTTGTTTTGGGGAAAGAGTCATCCGGTGCCCCAATTTCGTTGCATTACAGACAGGAGATTCTATCATCCCAGAGATAAAGAGAACAAAGGAGTTAATACGGGGGACATTCCTCAGCTGATTTTAAAACCAATGCAAAATAAGAAGACTCCCAAGACTGGAAGGCTCCACAGTGGCTCCAGCATTGTTCCCACCAAGACAAGCTTGTGGGACCTTTTTTAAATTAAATCTATAAAATGATTTATTCTTTTGAAAATAAAAATAAAATTGAAAGCTGTAACAAAAAGAAAATTCATAATTGTAGACATAAATAAAAGAGGCTGTATTTATGTGACAGCAGAGAGATACAAGGGAACAAAGAGTGTATTAGTAACAAACAAGAAAACACTGAATAACTTAGAAGGAATTATTAAATTCCCTGAAACTTATAAACTAATATAGAATAACAAAGAAATGTGACACCAAGTGATAAACACTATGTAAAGATATGAGGGGACCTTTTCAAAGGAAGTCTTTATCGAATTGTGTGTTCAAACTGTAATTAATTATTACTTTATACTTTTCTAGAAGAAGTAAATATAATGTTATTTTTTTGCCAAGAAATTTGAACTCATGAGCTCAGCAGTCAACCTTGACCACACCGATAATATCTTATAAATACTGGCACCATTTTCCTCTTGATATCAGGAACCTAGTACATGCACAAATGAAAAATTGTAAATACAGCATGCATGCCTGTAGGCTGTGCTTGTGTAGAACTCATTACATAGTTTAACAAGGCCAGTCACTGCCCTGTGCCTCAAAGCACTTATGGTCATCTTGTATAAGTTAGCTAAAACATAATTGGATTTTTCTATAGTTATAAACTATAGTGATGGAATCTCACACCATGGTGCATTTGTAGAGGACTATCTAACATATTAATAAGACTAGAAACTAAGTAAGTGAAATAACTATTGCTACTTTCAAGTTCAAAGAGGTCAGGCCCAAGATTTCAGAATACTAGGCAAGGATGGATGACAGACCCATATCCCTAGCAAAAATTTTTGAAAACATTTTAAAATCATTTTCCATTTCCTGTCAAGACAAATCTATTTCTTTTTCATGTAACATGGGTTAATCATTTTACTACTTCTAATAAAGATCATACCTGAGTCCAGTTCAGTTTATGAGATTTTGATGGAATAACAGTATAAAATGATAAATTTCTTGTGATAATTACACTGTTAACTTAGATAGTACCCCTTTGGTTACTGTGCACCACAATTAGTTAAGCGTTAGCCCCATTATCTCTATAAGAAACATTATACAGTGTACCTTTTTACAAGTAATTAGGGGGATATCATGTTTTCTGATTCCACAGTCCATTGTGTCTGTCTCTTGTTTACCAACCCTGGCAAATCTCTTTTGAGAAACATAAACTTTCAAAAATATATGAAAAGTTAGCACTTTACGAGATAGTGGAATATCATTTAACGTAGTCTAAAAATCAACTATCAACTAAGGAGACTAGGGTCTCACATCAAGGACTACATTACAGATTTCTGTACCTCAGTATTCAAGTCCAGCTTCTGTGAATTCTGACCAGGTGGCCTACAAGCACTTCTGTGCCCTTTATCCCATGGCACACTCTTAAACTGTAGCAGTATAGATAAACTATTGGAGTCCACCTCAGGTCAGATCACTGAGCACTAACAACATCACTTAATGTAACAAAGATTCCTTGCCTTTTATAGTACAGCTTTTGAATGAGAAAACTGGGTTTCTGGGGAAGACGTTGGATAGCATTTGAAATCTTTAGATTAATGATTAAGGTCATAGGAGTTTATCTGAGAACAGTGGCCTGGACATGCTGCACAATGACATGCTACAGTCAGCCCAACTGACCTGGGCTATGGCTATGGACCATGAATATGAATTCAACATGAGATGAGCAACCATACAGTTTGCTTCTCCCCACAGGAAGCCATGGTGCCTCTCCTGATATCCCACTCCAAAGCTCTGTCACTAAATCAAGGGTCTCTGTTACATTTGCAAAGATCTGCCCGTTCACTTCAATAAACCAAATAATACCAAGGAAGAGGTGGTGACAACAGCATTTCTATGTTTTCCTTTTGTCCTTTTAATTGTGATGCTCAGAAGACTGGCCTTAAGACTGTCATTGGAATCAGCAGAAAACAGCCATTTCCCATTCTGAGGCAGACTCAATGACTGATTGGAGTAGGTATAAAAATCACTTTCTGCTTTATGATGTGTAGATTAATGAAAGTACTAAAGCATTCTAATGATAGATAAGAAAATTATTTCCACTGTAGCCGAAAGAAATAAAATGGACCCATCTTAAATTAAAAAGGTCTAAAACTTTGCAAGCTCATCAAAAGTGCACAGGCAACAAAGAAGTGCAGGTTTATTACCCATTTTGGGACACCTTAATTTCTTAACATGTATCATTTTTCTGCTTCATTACTGTTGGTGTACTTCTCAATATCTTCTGGGATTTTTTTTTTTCAGAATGGAGTACTAAATATAGGTCAGACTCATTGGGAATACAGGGGTTTTCCCCATTTTATTAGCACCCTGCATTGTTAATTTTATATCATTGACACCATTGCCTTTGTAACACCTGCATACTTGCTTGCCAGCATGATTTATCACTGAAAGGTTGGATGTGAACTTGATAGATCCAGGCAGCATAGTACCTAACAATGTCACAATTTTTTTTTATGCATACTATCTCCGATTTAGTGAGATTTGGTTGAATTTTATTCATGATATCAGCACAGACTTTCTCATAAGATAGTAATATAAAGAGTGTGAATCTGGAGAGTTGACTCCATGGTTTTACTTGTAGCTTTTGCAGAGAACCTGATTTGGATTTTCCAGCACCTATGTTAGGAGGTGGTTCACAACCTCGGTAACTCCAGTCCTAGAAATCCAACACCCTCCTTGGTCTTCTACAGCTACTGGATTTCAGGGTGCCAGTCCTGGGGAAATAAAGGGATGGGAGAGATGACCCGCATCCCACCAGAGCTCTGGGGCTCTGGGCGGGCAGACTCAGGCATCTGGCCTTGTTAGGCCTCTGGATTCTACTGGAAAGGAGGGGAGTGGCGAAGGCTCAGTATTGGTCCAACTCTTGGGCACCACAGACTACAGAAGAGCCAGTTTTGGGGTCCTTGGTCTACATGGGGCCAGGGACAATAGGTTCTTGCTCTCAGACATCCCAGACTGCTGTATGTCATGGGCTGGGTTACCTTGCTGTTGCAGGATAACTGTGGGGGAGGAGCATACATGGCTATTGCCAGGTAACTGTAGGGGTGGAGTCTGAACAGCCTATGTGACTGATGGCCACATATTGAAGGAGTTGAGGGGGGTGTGGCTCACTGTTCCATCCCTTGTAGAATTATTTACTGAGTCTCCAGAGTAAGCCTTGCTCAATCAGAACACAGACTGCCTTTCATGGACCCACACTGAATGTGCAATGTGTTCACATGCATGCATGCACATATATCCACACACAAACATGTCTGTACACAGGCATTCATGCAATTGTGCACACACATATGCATGCCCACACATATGCATGCATGCACAAGCACACACATACATACACACACTTTTTAAAGGAGAATATAAATAATATTACCAGAATGTGAATTCCATACTTTTGTGACACCTCCTTCTCCACTACCTTTCATTTGATATCAGAATTCTGATCTCTAGCAAAAACCAAGCTTCACCCAGCATTACTCCAGTTCAGATTGAGACCATCAGAACTGCCTGCCCTTTCCTTCACAAAGGGATGGCCTGAGAGATGATCAAACTTCCTTGGCATCTGTGAGCACACAGCTGAGATGTTCGGTGAAATGCAGGCTATCCTTAGCTAATGGGGCAGGAACTTAGAAAGTATGTTCTTATATTTCCTAACCAAAATAGGAAACTGAAACAATATGAAAAACTGCTCGCAATGTGCCCTAGAACCATTCAATCTTTTAAAAGTACCTGACTTGTACTATTAAAATTAGCTTCAGAAGTTTCCCATACAGGATGTTGATAGCCATTTTGTATTGATTGTTTCTCCCCCTACACCCCATGTCCCTGTTAGCTTACCCTCCCTATCTCACATTTCTCCCCACACCCATTGTATTCCCCTTCTGCCTTCTTATATTGTCTTTAGTATTTTCTGCCTTAAAAGACATTTCCCACCTTTGTATGAGCCCCTTCCTGGTCTTAATTCACATTTACTTCTCCTGGGGTGCATAGTTAAGAGTTAGAGAGAAGAATCCCTGAATTAGAATGTACAATACAGACTTAGTACAGTCATGCTCATTGCTCTAGTCTTCACCATGCCATAGGCAGTAAATCAGTTCAAACTTTCATCATTGAATTACTTGATAATTAGAATGTGGCACATATGTACAATGGAATTAAATTCAGCCATAAATAAAAGTGAACATCAGAAGAAAATTTATGGAAATGGAGAGGAAAACCAGCATTGTACTAAGTGCAGTGAACTACAGACATTGACTGTTAATGATAATCCTGTTTCCCTGTATTTGCTAGGCAACACATTATTTCATTTTTTAAGTAAGTTTTATTTCTTGAGTCAATTGTCGGTATTAAAATTCTGATGGCGTGAGATTATATCTCAAAGTCGTTTTAGTTTGCACTTTCATTATTGTTAAGAGTGATGTACACCTTTGATTAATTTCTTCTCCTTCTTCTACTCCTCCTTCTCCTTCTCCTCCTCCTCCTCCTCCTCCTCCTCCTCCTCCTCCT
>NC_034590.1:162206667-162216515 GCF_900095145.1 Mus pahari | reverse complement strand
TCCTCCTCCTCCTCCTCCTCCTCCTCCTCCTCTACCTCCCCCTTCTTCTATCATAAACACAGTCCATTTTTAGGTGGATTTGATATTTTCCCAACTCTTTGCTTTTTAGAATGTTATAGATCTGGATACTAACCCTCGGTTGGATACATATCTTGCAAAGATTCTTCCCACACTGTGGAGTTTCATCTAATTCAAATGATTTCTTGCCTATATAGAAGCTCTTTAGTTTTGTAAGGTCCCATTTGTTAATTATTTGGCTTAATTCCTGGGAAAGAGGGTCCTACTCAGAAAGCTGTTTTTTGCACCTATGTCTTATAAAGTACTTTCTGTTTTCTTCTGATAGTTCCAGCATATCAAGTTTCAACCTGAGGTATTTAAACCAGTTAAGACAAATTCAAAGGAAGACTGTAGATACAGCTGTAATTTTACTCTTCTACAAATGGACTTCCTGTTTTCCCAGAAGCCTTTTATAACAGTGCCTTTTTTCACCAGTGTATATTACATCCTCTTTGTCAGGTATTAGTTATGTGCACTCTAATTTCTGTCTCATATAGTATTCATTTATGATTATTAATAATGTTAATATTAAGAAAACATTGGGTTTTCAAAGGAGTTGGTAAAAACAAACACTTTGAAAATGAACAACAGTGAAAATAAAGATTACAAAAACATTTGTTCTCTGACTTAGAATAAAGTATTCATTTATACTCTCCAACTTCTTAGTGGTGCTGCTGTGATTTTAGCCTAAAATCGAGCAATGTATCCTACTGAGAAACGGAACATGGACTTGACTATTTCAGATTCTCATACCTCAAACCCTGTAGCTTTGTTTTCTCAGTCGCATATGCAGCTTCAGATTCCAAAACTCTGCCAGAGGCAAGTACAACTCTTGATAAGTTCTGATTCTCTTTTGATTCAAATCAAGTGAATGTGAACTCTATCTATAGGTATCACTGGATCATCATAATGTCCCTATATATTAATGATTTACCATAGATAATTGCTGATAGGAATTATCAATACACAAACTAGACATTAAAATGGCTATTAACATGTCATTATCATTTGAAGAAGGTTTATATCCTGAAAAAGTAAAGTGAAAAAATTTCATTTTGAACAGCAGAGGGGTTGGGTTTCTTCCCTTAACTAATGAAAATTCATCTATAAAAGAGGCCCTGGGGATTTCATTTAGGAAGGAACAGCATTGATCTTCAGGTTTTTCTCACTATAGGGAGATACCCTACAGAATGTCTGGTCTTAATGTTATTCCAACTCACTTCTTCTCAGTCCTTCCTTTCTGTCATTGATTCAGGAAAGAGCTACATGCAAGTACTGTTCACATAGTCTCCGAACTGATGCTTTCTACCCCAGAATTTCTCTGCTGGCACTGAATCAGAGCCTTGTAAAAATCTAACCAGACATTTAGACATGTGTAAAAATCTGGACACAGACGGAATTTCTTCTTCTTTTTAATTTGTAAAATTCAATTTATATGAAACTTATTTCTTGAAGATCTGAGCCAATGAAACAACTCTATTTCTGTTTTTCATTGATACCAGTTAGGCAAATGCCCATTGGTCTTTGATCAGAATGTTCTCAGTGTTGTTGTTTTTTATTGGATAATTTATTTATTTACATTTCAAATGTTAGCCCCTTCCCTGGCCTCCTGAAGAAGCCCCCTATTCCCCCCCTTCCTGCTTCTAAGAGGGTGTCCCCCACCATCCACCCACCCAATCCTACCTCCCTGCCCTGGCATTCCCTTGGATTGGGGCACTGAGCCTTCACATGACCTAGGGCCTATCCTTCGAATGATTGCTGACAAGGCCATTATCTGCTACATATGTGGCTGGAGCCATGGATCCCTTCATGTATACTCTTTGGTTGGTGGCTTATTCTCTGGAAGCTCTTGGGGAGGGCTGTCTGGTTGGTTGATAATGTTTTTCCTATGGTTTGCAAACCCCTTCAGCTCCTTCAGTCCTTTCTCTAACTCCTCCATTGGGGACCCTGTGCTCAGTCCAATGGATGACTGTGAGCATCCACTTCTGTATTTGTCAGGCACTTGCAGAGCATCTCAAGAAACAGCTATATCAGGCTCCTGTCAGCAAGCACTTCTTGGCACTCACAATAGTGTCTGGGTTTGGTGACTGTATATGAGATGGATCCCCGGGGGGTGCAGTCTTTGGATGACCTTTCCTTTAGTCTCTACTCCACACTTTGCCTCTGTATTTCCTTCCTTGAGTATTTTGTTCCCCCTTCTAAGAAGGACTGAAGCATCCATACTTTTATCTTCTTCTTGAGCTTCATGTCATCTGTGTATTGTATCTTGGGTATTCCAAGCTTTTGGGCTAATATCTACTTATCAGTGAGTGCATAACATTTGTGATATTTTATGACTGGATTGCCTCACTCAGTGATATTTTCTAGTTCCATCCCTTTCATATTCTGGTGAGAAATTATAATCAATGGTAAAGGAAGATAGTGGGCAATTGTTCTTTGTTACATAAGAAACTCTTATTTTATATAATACCTTAGGGGATCAATTTGAACTGAATAACATTTGAGATAAAATTAGTAACTCCTCCTTGATATAACTTTACTTCCTTACATTTTCTCATAGATATACATTTCCTCCATGTTCACTTCAGAAGAAGAAGAAGAAGAAGAAGAAGAAGAAGAAGAAGAAGAAGAAGAAGAAGAAGAAGAAGAAGAAGAAGAAGAAAAGAGAGAAAAATTTCATACAACCATTATATTAAAGGCATGGGAAAGTTAAAATAATTTGAATAATTAATACTCTGCAAACCTAACTTAAGAGATGGGGTTTAATAATTGGATTGCCATATCCATCACCGGCATCCACATCTCACCTCCTAATACTGGTGGCCAATGTAGTAGAGACAGTATTGTTAAGTATTAGCATATAAGGAATAGTAATATTAAAGCTATATGTGGGCAATTGAATTATTCATGGTATCTAGTTGTTTGACAGCTGTAGAAGCCATAAAATATGAATAAGGCACACTCAGAGTTAGCCACTGTCAACTTGGAAAGAACTTAAAGACTTGACTCTGTGGTTGTGCTGAATACCAAGCTAGGAAATTACAACACCTATTGCTAGTTCCACTCCAAAGATGAGAGATGCAAAGATTCAATACATTTGATATGCATGTTCAATAAACAAGTAGGGGGATACAGAGGCTGAGAAAGAGGCATCTGCATTCATCAGTTTAAATAAAGTGAATTATTTCATTCTTCCCTAGATCCATACCACTAGAAGAAGAATAAGCCTTCTCATATGTAGTGACTTCGGGATGTAGCCAATAGTTCTCTGAGTTAGATTCCTAATAAATTAAAATATATATTCTACCAAATATTGGACACACACTTTTTCATTTCACCATACTGGCAACTATGATTACTTTTCAGCACAGTCCAAATGTATAAAAACAATGATTTATTGTAAGAAAAAAAATATAGTATACATATAGTATTCTTTTTAAAATATTTATATATATATATATATATATATATATATATATATATACTGAAAGTTAACAAAAGTATTACATGCTAGAACAAATGTGAGGATATAAGACTCCTAAGGCCCAACAAAATACTGGGGAGAGGACGGATATCTGCTGAAAAAAAAAAAGGCAGACTGAATGTGTCAAAATGATATCTCAGGGAGATGACTAATGCAAGTCAAGAGGCATTGCTTGGGGAAGAAAGGAACTCTACACTTTACCAGGATATCACAGCTTGAGCATGTTCTGCATCCCGGTTTTTCCATAGGAACCTATAGTGGCTATTCCTGGTTGTCAATTTGACTATATCTTGAATGAACTACAATCCAGAGTTGGAAGGCTCACCTGCGATCCTAATCTGCAGGCTGGGAGATACAAGTTTTTCACCTGGATCTTGGCATAGAAATCTTGAGACATAGTGACTATGAATCTGAGAAGACTAAGGCAGGGAGATCTCTGAGTTCAAGGTCATCTGGGACAAAGCAAGTCCCAGATCCAGGTGTGGTAGCACACACCTTTAATCTGGGCCACACCTTCTGCTGGAGACCTACATGAGGATATTGGAAGAAGGAAGATTCTCTCTCTTCGCCTGCTTGCCCTGAGAAACTGCTAGATCCTTGAACTTGCATTCACAGCTGCTGTTAACCATTGTTTTGGACTTGAACTACAGACTGTAAGTGATCAACACATTCCCTTACTATATAGAGGCTACCCATAAGTTCTGTGACTCTAGAGAACCCTGACTAATACAGAACCCATGTTTAGTTTTCAGGAACAATATGTTTGTTTCAATTAGCAATGTTGTACTGAGAATATTGACTCAAACTACTGTTTCACTTACAGCTTCAAGGGGCAGTGTTACCATAGGAAACCACCCCCCTCACTCTGATATATTGACTCAAGACTTTAGAGATTAATGATTAGTAACAGCCTAACATACTTCTCATAGATCTTGTTAACTGAACACAAGTGTGTAGGAAAGGACCAAGCAATCATCTACATTGGGAACTTCCTGTTTCCTACTTAACCGACCCCTGTAAGAACCCTGGTCAATCATTTCTAGTATCTGTACTTACTCAGATAGGAAAGAGCTAAAACACTGTGGATCAAGCTATCACCCAAGGATACAGGGATTAGCAGCTAACATTAGCTTCTGCCATTCCTTACTCCTGCAAGTCAATCTACATGGTTTCTCACAAAAATCTTTAAGAGAACCAACTCTACTTTCTTATGTTTTTTTTTTTGTTTTTGTTTTTTTCACCCTAATCCTCAGGTTAAATTCCAGAATGACCTATCTCCACATAGCCACACAAAATGTATGAGTCAGGGAATTATCTAACCTACCATCAATGTCTTAAGACTCAGCTTAATTCAGAATTCTGATTGCAAAAAACAGAAGTCATCTATTCCTAACTACTTTAAACATAACAACTTGGCTCATTACCTAAATTAACTGAAAAATTTAAGCAACTTGGGTCCAAGGGCTGGTTTCATTTCTTAGTCATTGGCCCTATTGCTGTCTCCTCTCTTAGAAAGCATCCTGTGTGTGATGGCCTCTTTAAAGAAACTGAGAATAGGATGTTTGCTTTCTCAGCACTTCTTGCAAGTCTCTGAATTGGAACACATTGCCAGAATATCTTAGGTGTGGGGTGTATTTATGCCAGGAAAAAACCAAGAGGCTGGTGTGAGGTGAGATGTGCCCTTCTGTTTGGTAGCTCCTATTAAATATTTCCCCTCAACAGCCCAGTTTGAGTGTTGGAAAGAATGTTTCACCTAGGAAAAGCAGGATGTAGTTACCTGTGTGACAGAGGTTCTGTGCCGGACAAGCAGAACAAGGATCTAATGCAAAGAATGTTTCAAATTTTATGCCCCATTCATTTTGCATACTTGTGACATTATGCACCTACTTCATCATCATAACATAAAGCTCTACACCGGAACTCTCCTCTGATCTTGATAAACCAACATGTTTTTTTTTTTATGTTTTTGTTTTGTTTTGTTTTGTTTTGCAAATTCCCATTAGAGATGCTGCAGTGTCTAGTGGCTTGTCTCCAATACTCTGTATGATCCTTTTCCTCTGTTAGTAAGAACATAATAGAGGGATAGCAACTCATTTCATCAGTATCCTCTAAACCTACTTTGTGCATGCATGGGCATTCAAGCAGCAAGGAAGTCTACTGAGGTCATCAGAACATGCCTGATGTATACTATCAAATGTCAAGGTTTCTTCCTATAAACAGAGAGACCAGCTGAGACATGTTGACTGCTCAGTTCATTATGGAGCTAACGGGACATATCTAGTCGCATAATGGAGATAAAGAGGCCAGATAGTAAACTCACATTGTTAAAATATCAATGTCTCCTGATTTTTATATGTACTAGAGATGACTGTGACTCAAAATTGAACTATCATGTTGAGGATTTATGTCACAATTTTACTTTTTATCTCCCAAAAAGGTGCTATCTCTGTCCACTGTGGTACTTAGATATTCTTGCCTAAATCAGGAATTTCTCCTCTTCTCACATGAAAAGAACTGAAAAACATTTCTCTAACATTCCCTATTAAGTGGTCATAGTTCATGCTGAGAACAGAATCTCCAGAAAAGGGTTCAGTTTCTAGGTGGCCTATTTAACTGACTCCCTAGTCTTAAACTGCAACTTAAATTCCTCCGACTAGTGAAAATAGAGTCCTCACTTTGTCACAAGGTGAATAGATGGCAAAAGCATATCTATGTTTTGCATAAGGGCTTATCCTATGGGAAAGGGGACATAAGGGTTTTTATTTATTTATGGCAAACTAGGGGATGGCACTTTTAAAAGTAAGAAACTTGTACAAATTAGATCATGGTTCATGCATGGGTAGGTAGACAAGGTACTACTGAGGGTTGACCAGAGCCTCCATCCCTCTTGCATTATAGCAAGAAAATGGATTCCAAAGACTTGTAAGAGTTTCTAATGGTTTCCCTATAGTTTTATTTAGAACTTGCTTTATTTGCCAAAAGAATTATGCTGGCTTTTTTTCTTTTCATAGATCCAAACTATTTTTGTATGTCCGGGAGTACCTATTCTAGAACACAGGATTATATTGCAAACTTATTTGGTATTTAAATAGGATCAAATTTTACATTTCTGCAATCATTGATTTTTTTCCCCCCTGTGGCTTAACATTACCTAAAGATCTTATCTTCAAATCTCGCCATGTGACATAATCACAATTTTTTTCCAGAGTGACATCACAACCATGGCTCCGCTGGATAGCTTCCAAACATGCTATTTTCATTGACAGTCTTCTGATTTTACATCCGCATTTCTCATCTACAGTGACATGTTATCTTAAATAGTATCTGTTTTAGTTATGGTATTATTGTCATGAATAGACTCCATGACCATGGTGGTTGTTTTAAAGGACAACAATTAGATGAGGCTGGCTTACAATTTCAGCTGTTTAGTCCATTATCATCACTGTGGGAAGCATGGCAGCAATCAGGTAGAGATAGTGCTGAAGGAGCCAAGAGTTCTATGTCTTGATCTGCAAGCAACAGAAGAAAACCGTGTCCATGACAGGCATAGAAAGAGCATAGAAAATCTCAAAGCCCTCCTCTGCCATGACATACTTCTAAAAATACCATAGCTACTTCAATAAGGCTACAGCTCCTAAAAGTGCCACTCCCTATGGCCAAGCATTAAATCCCATGAGTCTATGGGGTACATAGTTACTCTAACCACCACATTCAACTCCCTAGCCCCCATAGGCTTGCAGTCATACCATGATGCAAAATGCATTTAGATCAAATCAAAAGTCCCCATTGTATATCATAGTCTTGAGAATGTTAAAAAATGAAAAAAGTCCAAAGTTCAAAGTCTCTTCTGAGATTCATGCAATCTCTTAACTGTAGTCCCCTATAAAATCAAAGCAAAAATCAAACCACATATTTCCAACATATGATGACAGGATATGCATTAGCATTTCAAAAGTTAAGAAACGTAGCATAGTGAGAAAAAGAAAATACAGGAATAAAACAAGACTGAAAACCAGTTGGACAAACTGCAAGCTGCACCTCCACGTCTGATGTCCAAATGCTCTTTGGATCTCCCAGTTGTTGAACTTTATTGAGTGCACCAGTTTTTTTCTTGTGCTGGTTTCACTTCCTGTTAGCAGATTTCCTCTTTTATTTTTTTTCTTTACCCTTTATTTTATTTATTTATGTTGATATTTATCACATATATACATTGATATAATATACATTCCTAAAAATCCCTGACTCACTCTCTCTCTCTCTATCTATCTATATATATATAGATAGATAGAGAGAGAGAGAGACACACACACATAATATGTGCATATATATATAATATGTGTGTGTATATATATAATATATATTATATGTATAATCTTAATATTATATAAAGTCTAATGAGATGTGGCCCAAAGATATCTAGGAATGTAGAACAACCCAATATTGTATGTGTGTGTGTGTGTGTGTGTGTGTGTGATCCATTTTTTGAAACTTGATTGTGTGATTTTCTACCAACAACTGCTCTTCAGCCAGCATACCTTACGGTGTCTAAAAGAATCAACTCCTTTGAGTCTAATCATTAATCACACTCAAAATTCAGCGATATTTGGTCTACTTCACATTTGAGTATAACATCTCTTGATTTGAGGAGCTATTAATCAAAATACATTTCTACACGCATGTTGAAATAAATGCACTGTATAATGGTTAAGGATACTGCAGATATTTAAGTAGAAGAAATTGAGGGATACACTAGTTCCAAACTCACAGTAATTTTAAGTTGTATTAGATAAAAGTTACTAGAAACCTGGACTCATTAATTAGGAGTATTTCTGGTCAGCACTTACTTCTTAAAAATGAAAAATAGTTCCTTGATATCCATTGTTCTTGGTTGTGCCTTTCAGATATTTTTGTTTATCTACCTTCTTTTGTTGCTTATACAGTCAACTTCTGTACCTTAAATTTTTTTATTGGTTATTTTCTTTATTTATATTTCAAATGTTTTCCCCTTTCCATGTCTCCCCTTCAGAAACACCCTATCCCTTCTCCCCTCCCTCTGCCTCTATGAGGGTGCTTACCCACACACCCACACACCCCCACCCACTTCTGGCTTCTGTGCCTGGCATTCCCTATGTTGGGGCATCAAACACCCTCAGGTCAAAGGGCCGCTCCTCCCACTGATGTCCAACAAGTCCATCTTCTGCCACACATGCAGCCAGAGCCATGGATCCCTCCTTGTGTACTCTTTGGTTGGTGTTCCAGGGACCTCCAGGGGTTCTGGCCAGTTGATATTGTTGCTTCCCCCATGGGGCTACAATCCCATCAGCTCCTTCAGTCGCTTATCCAATTCCTCCATCTGGGCCCCTGAACTCAGTCCAATAGTTGGCTGTGAGCACCCGCCTCTATTTGTCAGGCTCTGGATGAGCCTCTCAGGAGACAAGGGTCCGGTCAGCAAGTACTTCCCAGCATCCACAATAGCTTCCAGGTTTGGTGACTGTATATGGAATGGATCCTCAGGTGGGACAGTCTCTGGATGGCCTTTCCTTCAGTCTCTGCACCACACTTTGCCTCCATATTAACTCCTGTGAGTATTTTGTTCCCCCCTTCTAAGCACTGAAGATTCCATACTTTGGTCTTCCTTCTTCTTGGTCTGATTTTAATCAACCTCAAAAGGTGATGAAGGAAAGGATTTATCTTCAGCTTTGTGCTATTGAGAGGCAGTTAGATAAACGTAATGGCAAGTTAGGAGCATGGTGCTATTGGTAAATGGCTTTATCCACATGAAAGAAAACAAGATTTCATGTCCCACCATCATATAAATACTAGGGAATACACAGTCATTTTGTAATTCCAGAGCTTGGGATGTCAAGACAGAGGACCCTGGAGAGAGCTGGATAGTATGAGTAGCATTTTTGCCAGCTCTGTTCTCTAAGGAAAGACATTGTCTCAATTTGTAAGTTGGGGAGCAGCCAAGAAAGACGCTCAACATCAAGTCTGCTTTCCCTGTGTGCATGCCCGAATGTGCATACACGTGAACCCATATGTGCACAAACATGAATGTCCTACTGTCTACACAACTGTTCAGTTACTTTCTTTTTTTCAATTTTTTATTAGATATTTTCTTCATTTACATTTCAAAGGCTATACCGAAAGTCACCTATACCTTCCACCCACCCTGCTCCCCTACCCACCCACTGGAATTCTTGGCCCTGGCATTCCCCTGTACTGGGGCATATAAAGTTGGCAAAACCAAGGGGCCTTTCTCCCCAATGATGGCCGATTAGGCCATCATCTGCTACATAAGCAGCTA
>NC_034590.1:162205458-162206656 GCF_900095145.1 Mus pahari | reverse complement strand
AATGTTGGCTTTATATTATTTATGTTGTTATTAAAGGTCAGCCTTAGTCCATGGCGGTCTGATAGGATGAATGGGAAATTTTCAATATTTTTGTATCTGTTGAGGCTTGTTTTCTGACCAATTATATGATCAGTTTTGGAGAAGGTACCATGAGGTTCTGAGAAGAAGATATATTCTTTTGTTTTAGGATAAAATGTTCTGTAGATATCTGTTAAATCCATTTGTTTCATAACTTCACTTACTTTCACTGTGTCTCTGTTTAGTTTCTGTTTCCAGGATCTGTCCATTGATGAGAGTAGGGTGTTGAAATCTCCGACTATTATTGTGTGAGGTACAGTGTGTGCTTTGAGCTTTACTAAAGTTTCTTTAATGAATGGGGCTGCCCTTGTAATTGGAGCATTGATACTCAGAATCAAGAGTGAATCTTGGAAAGTTTTATCTTTTATGAGTATGAAGTGTTCCTCTTTGCCTTTTTTGATAACTTTGGGTTGGAAGTCAATTTTATTTGATATTAGAATGGCTACTCCAGCTTGTTTCTTCAGACAGTTTGCTTGGAAAATTGTTTTCCAGCCTTTCACTCTGAGGTAGTGTCTGTTTTTTTCCCTGAGATGGGTTTCCTGTAAGCAGCAAAATATAGGGCCCAGTTTGTGTAGCCATTCTGTTAGTCTATGTCTTTTTATTGGGGAATTGAGTCCACTGATATTAAGAGATATTAAGGAAAATTAATTGTTACTTCCTGTCATTTTTGTTGTTAGAGTTGGGATTCTGTTCTTGCGGCTGTCTTCTTTTAGGTTGTTGAAGGATTACTTTCTTGCTTTTTCTAGGGAGTAGTTTCTGTCCTTGTATTGGAGTTTTCTCATCCTTGTATTGGTGTTTTCCCATTATTATCCTTTGAAAGGCTGGATTCGTAGAAAGATATTGTGTGAGTTTGGTTTTGCCATGGAATACTTTGGTTTCTCTATCTAAGGTAATTGACAGTTCTGCTGGGTATAGTAGCCTGGGCTGGCATTTGTGNTCTTTTAGTGTCTGTATAACATCTGTCCAGGATCTTCAGGCTTTCATAGTCTCTGGTGAGAAGTGTGGAGTAATTCTAATAGGCCTGCCTTTATATGTTACTTGACCTTTTTCCCTTACTGCTTTTAATATTCTGTCCTTATTTAGTGCAATTTTGTTCCGATTGTTATGTGTCAGGAGGAAT
>NC_034590.1:162197607-162205138 GCF_900095145.1 Mus pahari | reverse complement strand
TCTACAATTTTGTTGAAGATATTTGCTGGCCCTTTAAGTTGAAAATCTTCATTCTCATCTACTCCTATTATCTGCAGGTTTTGTCTTCTCATTGTGTCCTGGATTTCCTGGATGTTTTGAGTTAGGATCTTTTAGCATTTTGCATTTTCTTTGATTGTTGTGCCCATGTTCTCTATGGAATCTTCTGCACCTGAGATTCTCTCCTCCATCTCTTGTATTCTGTTGCTGATGCTTGCATCTATGTTTCCTGATTTCTTTCCTAGGGTTTCTATCTCCAGGGTTGTCTCCCTTTGGGTTTTTTTAATTGTTTCTACTTCCCTTTTTTATCTTGGATGTTTTTGTTCCATTCCATCACCTATTTGGTTGTGNTTTCCTGTAATTCTTTAAGGTATTTATGTGTTTCCCCTTTAAGGCCTTCTACCTGTTTAGCTGTGTTCTCCTGTATTTCTTTAAGTGAGTTATTTATTTCCTTGTTAAAATCCTCTACCAGCATCATGAGATATGATTTTAAATCCAAATCTTGCTTTTGGGGGGGTGTTTGGGTATCCGGGACTTTCTGAGGTAGGAATGCTGGGTTCTGAGGCTCGTGAGTGGTCTTCGTTTCTGTTAGTAAAGTTCTCACATTTGCCTTTCACCACCTGGTAATCTCTGGTGTTGTTATTGCTGTCTCTGACTGGAGCTTGTTCCTCCTGTGATTCTGTTAGCCTCTGTCAGCACTCCTGGAAGTCCAACTCTCTCCTGAGTCTCAGTGGTCAGAGTACTCTCTGCAGGCCACCTCTCCTCTGGTGGGGAAGCTGCACAGATGTCTGGAGCTCACATCTGCTTCCTGGCTGAAGATGAAGGTTCGAAATGGGGCCTGTCCCAGAAGCTATGTTGCTTCTGCAGTCTGAGTGCTCTTCTGTGCAGACTGATCTCTGAGGGACCCGGGAAACAAGATAGTTCATTTACTTTCTACCTGCTTATTTACTGCACCTGGCTGTCTTACCAATAGTTTCCACTACAGTAAAACATGAATTGACATTTCTCCATCCACTTAAACAATTTTTCTTATTGTATCTCCAATGCTTTTGTTGGTTGGTCTCAAAGCTAGTGCTCAGAACTTTGTTGTGGTTTTAGAAGAATCTCACACATATTGGCCAAATTCTGTGCCAGTTAATTATTGCTGAATAACAAACCACCCTAAAATGAAGTGTTTTAAAACAAAACTCCCTCATTACCCATGCAGCTGCTGACTCCCTGGGCAGATTTGCTGATTTAGGTCAGACTCACCTGACATAATTTGGACGTTACTTGTCTGTGGTGTGCTTTCAGGTGGTACATCAAGTAGAGGTTGTCAGAGCCAAGACAAATTCACTGTAGTAAAATGCACAACACACTCGGGAAACTCTATTCAAGGATAATATGATAGAAGAGAGGGATGAACTCAGGCTAAGCTCACCTTTACAGAAACAAAACTCAGTAAAATGCACTTGAAAGCTAGTTGCAAATGCTGGAAGAAGTTAAGAGGAAGTCATAAAAGTATCAGTGTCAACTGGCTTGCACCAGAATGAAAGCACACCTATTAATTCTTATGACAAACAGGTAGATTTGGAACTTTGTATGATGTTCAGCTTCTCCAGTAGTGTCTGGGTTTTAGGGGCTGTGTTTTCCTTAATAATTACTTTGAAAAGGCCTCCTGATCCTTGAAAATGGCAATATTCAGTTCTAAAATTGGTAAGAGGCTCTTTTAAAACTCAAAAGCTTTGTATGTTACAATTTAAACAATTGAATTAAAAAAAAATATTTTAAGAAAAGAAAGGATATGGTGCAAGACCCAGAAGGACACATACTTAAAAGTTGAGCAATATACAGGAAACAAGAAGGTCTCTATGGTCTGGCTAACTGAGGTAGAATTGTCCACGAAGCAATAACTATTCTCTGTTTTATGTCTAACCCCCCTCCCTCCTTACACAATAAAGCAAATCAGACTTGCTCTTGGGCAAGATTCAGGGTCAGATATATGAAGTAGAATTAGGAAAGGCTTCTTAAGGACAAGGCTCAGACCTGGCACATTGTCAGTTCAACTGAATTGTTTTGGAAAAAAAATGCAGAGTTCAAAGAAGAGACAATTTCACCTTTAGGAGTGGATAGTAGGAATTTAAATTAACATTGCCTATAGTGTGAATGTATGTAGTATGTGTGTAAGTATGTATGTATGTATGAATATGGTGGGTTGGAAATTCAGGAATGCTGAATCAATGTCCCTTAGAGATCTGTAATTTTAGGAGACTATGTAAATGCACATTTTAAAAAATTTTCTCTAAAAATAATGAGATTTCTCTGGCTGGGAGGAAATTTTAGAAAGGCTCATTCTGAACTATTTCCCTATGCTCTGCTGTAGAAAATATGTCTCACTATAGAAAACATGTATTATTGGTCACATACTAATTGAATTCAATATCCAGGAAATTAATGTGTACCATGGCCAGCCTAAGCTACTTGAGTAACCATCACTCTATTTGGCACTCAGCACAGTGACTTGGTTACTGCCATTCCTGATGTTGATTTACCTATGAATTATCTCCATCTCTTATGCCAAACGCTCAATTCTTTGTGTCTCTAACTCTGTGTTTCTCTCTCTGTTCTGTCTTTATTTCTACACACACACACACACACACACAGAGAGAGAGAGAGAGAGAGAGAGAGAGAGAGAGAGACAGAGACAGAGTCAGAGACAGACAGAGAGACAGAGAGAGACAGAGAGATACAGAGAGAATATTTTGATTCTGGGTCTCATTATGTAGTTCTGGTTGTCCTGGAATTAGCTCTGCAAAAAAGGCTTCCCTTAAACTCACACTATCTCCCAAGTGCTGGGATTACAGACATCCATCACCATTACCCAACTAAATGCAAATTTATTAAGTAAACAACTTACAAGGTGAATGCTTATGGATATATATATATATATATATATATATATATATCACAGAATTGAGAATCAGCAGGAGTCTTTTATATACACTAACAAGTACTTGATGACTAATTAGAGTTACTAGGTTTTTTTCAATTCTTAACACAGATGGCTTCTTGGATTTAGCAATCTTTATAATTTACCATGTATATGTGACCATTAATAAATACATAAATATATGTCAATCATATGCTATATTTTAGTTCTAAAATTTGTCAATATTGCTATCTTATATGCCATGCTTATAGTCTGTGAAATATGCACTAATTTATGTAACTCATCTATTATACAACACAGGAATAATTGTGTTATTATCTTAACATGTGAACTGAAGTATAACAAATGATAACTAGATTCAGCTAGACCTAGTACAAGATGAAACCAGTAGAAAAGTCTATAGTTGTCAATCATTTGTCTGGGATTTAAACCCTAAATTCTAGTCCCATAAGTTCTCTTCTCTTTTGATGCCGGGCATAGTAAGAAAAACAATAAGGTAGCTGGAGAGATGGATGAGCACTTATGACTCAGTTACATTCTGAGCACTTCCTGTAGAGAATCTTGCTTCCATTCCCAGAATGTATATAGTGCCCCACAACTGTCTAACCTGACTTCCAGTGGATCCAGTGACCTTTTCTCATCTCAATGGGCATCAAGCTCATACATGCCTCAAAGAAATATACTCATACTGATAAAATAATAAAATAAAAATCTGGAGGAATAACCAATGACTAGTTCTCTCATAGGATTCTTTCTAATTTGTACCACTACAACAGGAACACGTTCTTCTATTCTTGGTCTTTCCAATATCAATAAATACAAAATATGGCACATGATTAATGCATGTTTTGTTAGTGTGTGTAGGTACTCAATACCTTGTTAAATATGCTTATAATATATGAAATACAAGTATGTAAATTCATATGTAACTGTTATGAACTTGATCACACATGAATTTTATAATGTTCTAAATTTTTCAGTAATTTAGAAACAGAGTGAAATATAAAGTGATTAGTGTGCTGGTAATCTCAACAAATAAAGTAGATAATATTCACTGAGCTAAGTTCTTACTGAATTTCTGAGAATAGAAACTAGACAGACTTGCTCCTATGAAATATTTCATTGCAAAAGGAGAGTTGATCACTTTAATAAGTCTTTCTAAATGACAAAGAAAGCATGTAGTCAAATATAAAATTGACATTAAAATATTAAATTATCCTTCAAGGAGTTGACCTGAAAGAGAGAGTGCTGAAAATGTGCTCACAGTGCTTGACCAAGTTAATGTCATTTGGCTACAAAAGCTTTACTGTAACTTGACACACATTTTCCAATGTCAAGTGGAATTTACAGGTGTTCATTTATTTTTAAGAAAGAATTAATAACAACAAAAACAGTATGTCTGTAGTTGCCACCATTCTGTGTTATCACCATGAGGGTCATGACAAATACAGAATGTAAGATAAAATCACTAAGCATGAATATACCACCCAACACTTGTCTTCTGGCCTTATGTTTCTGATGTCCAATAATCTTCTATGTATAAATAAATATATGTGTATCCATAGTTTATTAACTATCTATCTACTAAATGGAAAGTGACTTAGAGATCATTTCAAAACAATACTAGGAGGTTAATATTGTTGTCTTCAGCTGAAGTTTGTTTCAAATCACACTCAAGGCATACAGTATGTTTCTTGGCAGTACTGTAAATGATAGACTGAACATGAAGTGTTATAAAAAAAAACAAAACTAGGTTGACAAGAATTTTGAATAACACTAAATACTGTTCTTTAAGTACATTCTATAATTTCTTGATAAGAATGATTCTATATTAGTGGAATCAAGCAGCATGAGTCCAGTTTTGCAGATATAGAAGAATCCTCAATGCTGCATAAACTATAAAGGAAGATGGTTGTTTCTCACTTCTGATTATGGTTGCAAAGAAAATTTCCAAACATGCTGTCTAGGGAGGGCACTTGGCTGCATCACAATGCTTTGGACTATGTTGAATACAGCAAATCCTTATAACAGAACAGGAAGAAAGAGGGCTCACAGAGACCTGGTTTCTTTTTTATAGTCACTGATTCCTGTGGAAATAAATATATTTCCATGAAGCACCAACAACTTGGTAAGAAGGAGTCTATTTACCAATTAGAGCCCCATAGACCCCCACCCCCACTCATTGTATTTCTTCAATGTTATAGAACCCCAACACATGGACCCTGGCACCAAACTTCTCTGCAAAGCCGTGTCTAGAAAACTGTGCTTCACAAAACTGTCCTATTTTCTTACCTGATAGATTTTCTCATTTCTCTTCTGTGGTCCACCATGAACAGTTACAGTAGTTAATCAGTAGTGTTCTCCACTCCTATCTGTTTGCTGTAGTTTAGTAATTCATAACCCCCAGGAAGAATGGGATGAGCTTAAGCTATGTACTTATTAATGTTAAACAACACTGTGGAATGCAGCTGACAGTGTCAGGATAGTTTCCGTTATACCAGTAATCCGAGATAGACATAATTCCACTAAAACCAGAGTATGACTAGATACAGCCTTCTACAAAGTAGATACAAAGCAAAGCAAATCTCCTTTCATAGTGTACACCAGTAGTTACATTTTTGATTGCAAAGAGAAATAATCCTTGTGGTCTATCACAAACAAATTCAAAGAACACCAGTTCTGATAGCAAAACATCAAAACGAATGTGAGTCTACTATACATTACTTACAAATATTGGAGTGTGATAGAAGCTGGGATGAGATATATTTTCAATAACAATGCATTGTTTAATTAACATGCATGACCAGCTTATTATTTCTTTCCTAGGAGTAACTTAACTTGTTGTTTCAGAAGCACAGCTACCTCCTTTTCCATTAGCCCCATAAGCTCGCCTGTCCACTCAGCCAATCACTCACTCAGGCTGGTAGCCAGCCCCACCCCCAGCCAATCAATCTCTCAGGCTGCTGGCCAGCCCTCCCCCTAGCCAATCGCTCAGGCTGGTAGCCAGCCCTCCCCCTAGCCAATCACTCAGGCTGGTGGCCAGCCCTCCCCTTAGCCAATCACTCAGGCTGGTGGCCAGCCCTCCCCCAACCAATCAATCACTCAGGCTCATAGCCAGCCCTCCCCCTAGCCAATCAATAACTCAGGTTGGTGGCCAGCCCTCCCCCAGCCAATCAATCACTTGGACTGGTGGCCAGCCCTCCCCCTAGCCAATCACTCAGACTGGTGGCCTGCTGGTTGCAGTTATTTTGCCCTCATTTTCTCATTACATTTTGACTCAAGAAGGGATTATCCTGACCCTGAACTGTATAAATTATAGTTTATCTACAAAATTATCCTCTAAAACACAATGAATTACTGTACAGCTTGTGTCTTATGGTGGGGCAGATCGTCAGCTTGTCCATTGTGGGGAGCATCTTCTTGGAGATGCGGGAAGGAGTAATAGGATGAGGAATTATTGGAGGGGCAGACCAGGGGGGAGAAAATGACTGGATGGTAAAAAAAAAAAAAGATTAAATATAATTTTAAAAGGATAATGAATTAATTTCTTATATTCACTCCATGGCATTTTAAAATTTTCATCTCAAAACCAATAAGTGATATTTCTGCCTTTGCATCTTAAATACAAATAACCTGTGTTCATCATTTTTTTTTCTATGTTCTAACTCATACTAATAAAAGTTGATTTAACTGACGGGCAGAAGGGAAATTTGACTTCGGAACATGGATGATAGTACCTGTGTAAAGCAATAATTAAGCAAGGGCCATAGGAATAAAACAAGCTTCTGTATAAGATTTGTTTATTGAAGGTGACCTGAGCTGCGCAAAGTTTAGAAAGCCTACAAAGAGTTCCTTGTAATTCACATAAACAACAACCCATGACTGTGTGGCTGTGGACTGAGTAAGTGTGATAGGGTCCTAGGTGAAGATCAGGCCTGTTATCAAGTTTATTAAAGCATAGAGATGCCTGGAAGCCAGAACACAAAAAGTCTCACTGAAAATCTGAGCATCTCCTAAGTAGGCCAGAATGTTCACTTACTTACCTCCATAAGGGCTGGTGTTTAAAGATAAAGAATGAAAGAGCCATGCACACAGTCAAGGCAGATTGGCTGGGGGTAGGAACTTTAGATGAGATAGGTGGAAAATGTTTATGAAATAAGGTCAAAATTTAAAATTAAGAAAAAAAGTAGTAGAAAGTGTTAGCCACTAAATAGAAAGGCATGAAATTACTTTGATGTATTCATTCAGACTCTAAATGTTAAATGGATTCATATGTAAAGAAAGAGGATGGTTGTAAATGCAAAATAAATGCTCAAGGTTTAGAGTTAACAGTCCCTAATACTTTTATGCTATTGTCTTGTAATTAAAAAATAAGAAAGACAAGCTGAAAACTGAGTTAGGAATGTAACTGCCTTCGTAAACAATACTAGGCTCCATTAGATTCAACCTGACCCATCCTTTGGATTAAACATGCTGCCAGGACTTGAAAGTTTGTAGCAGACTCTGAAAATCTCTCTCTCTCTCTCCTTCCCTCTCTCTCTCTCTCTCTCTCTCTCTCTCTCTCTCTCTCTCTCTCTCTCTCTC
>NC_034590.1:162193160-162197592 GCF_900095145.1 Mus pahari | reverse complement strand
CACACACACACACACACACACACACATCTATCTATATATCTTTCTCTTTCTTTGTTTATTGTTGTAAAAGACAGATTCTCGCTGCTTTGAAACATCCACATCACAATTCTCACATGATTAACTGTGAGGTGATAATACTCTAAGTCTACATACAAACTCTTAGATGAGAAAATGCAGAATTGGTTCCGCCATACCAAGTGTAATGGATGCTGCAAACTGCTACATCATTCTGTAGCTCAGGAAAGCTACAGGACTTGCTATAGAATACATATGCAAATAATGAAGAACTCCATAAAGGGATATAATCCGAAAAGACCTTCAATTGCCCATTTTAAAGTTGGAATTTGTTAAGCATATAATGTTTTTTCATTCACTGGTTTTTGTGGTAGTAAATTGAAAATGAATTGAAGAACTATGCTAAAAGTTAGAAAAAGAAAATTTTAATAAACCAATTTAACCACATTCAGAAAACTTAAGCAACTCAGACTATTTGATTGCTCTTCCTGGGTTTCAGTTTTTCATCAAAAACATTTATTCTTTCCATTGCATTAAGAAATCTCTTGGAGAATCAGTATTAAAAAAAGAAAGTTGTTTGTGCCTCACATCCTGTTCAAATCAAGGTAGGTAGCCAGAGGCTACATATAAACTCCCATTCATTACAGGCAAACCTTACATTAGTGTGGTAATTGTTTGCATTGAGAGTTAATCAACCTTCTTCTAATTAAGGAATAAATTTCACGGTATCTCCCAACTTGTTAAGGAAAACTGTGAGCTGATTTTCTCTGACTAGTTCCCCTCTCATTCTCCATTTCACATAGACACATTCCGTTGTTCTCTTACGGACAATCCTTTCTAAACCTAAACTTATATTACTGTGTTGTTTGTACTGACTAAATTAAAAAGGAAATATGTATAACGTCTTGCAAATGACCATTATGACTTAATTAGAGTGTGTTAGTG
Source organism: Mus pahari (assembly GCF_900095145.1). Lineage (NCBI taxonomy): Eukaryota > Metazoa > Chordata > Mammalia > Rodentia > Muridae > Mus > Mus pahari. Next base: position 162,196,632 of record NC_034590.1, on the reverse strand, counting down.
AGAAGGGATGAGCTCAATAGAAACTAAAAGCAATCATCAGTCTTTCTTTGACTTACTCTTTATAATTTTCATCACCTTCAGGTTTTAACTTTTGTATTATTACTTTAGTTTCTTTTCTGAACTACAATCAAGAATTCTGATAGCACAGGCCAGGAAAAGCCTTCTCAGGTACTAAATGAGATTAACATTCACAGTTTAACATGTGTTGCATTGTATGATGTATGATAGAGGGCCTGTTTAGGCTCCGTTCAGTAAGAATAAAGAAATTGATGTATTGCCCTCCATTAAATAGAAGAATTCCAATGTTCTTAACCACTATGACTCTCTTCTCTCTCCTCTCTATCTATATCTATATCTATATCTATCTATATCTATATCTAACTATCTATATCTATATCTATCTATCTATCTATCTATCTATCTATCTATCTATCTATCTATCTATCTATCTATCTCTTCTGTCTCCTTACTCTCCTTCTCCTCTCCTTCTCCCTGTTTTCATATAGTTATAAACGTGTGACTTAATGACGCTTGGACACAATTTGAGTCTTGGAGTATTGACCTGTGTCTCATGCTGTCCAGGGTTTTGCAGCATAGGAATCTAACTCTAATTAAGACATGGAAGCAGTACAGTCACCATCCAAGTCCCATCTTTGTCTCCTCACTTAGAATTGGTACACAGCTTAAGGCAGATGCTTTACTCTCTCTTCTGCTTCAAAAATAACATAAAATAACTAAATAGCAGCAATTACTCTTATATTTGTTGTTTTCAATTTGGTTGAAAGCAGTTAATATCATGATGATCACAACCGTGAATAATCATAAGGGATATCACTGTACTTCACTATGATATACTACTTAGCTATGATGTTGGCATTGGGAAAGAAAGCAGTGGAATCATGAAGAAATCTGCAATTTCCTTTTAAGTCAACAAATCTAAATAAATCAAAAGCATGTTTCATGAGAAAATTTTAAAAATGAGCTTTTAAAAGAATGCTGGCTTCTGTGAAGTTTTGTATTTGTATATATTAGTCTTCCAGTAATCTGATGCACTCTTCTGCAAGTAAATACTGTGTAAACTCATTTGTAATTATAATTCATTTTGAATATTAGTTTTGCTTTTTCAGTTATTTTTTGCTTTATTTTAAATAACAACAAATAAACAAGCATTCAATATTAACAAAATATTGTATCAGCCACATTTTTCGCTCCTCAGGTAATTTGTATCCAGAGAAAGAGTTCAACTTAATATGTTTTTATCCAGTCTGTTTGGAAAAGTTCATTTTCTGCTAATGAACAGTACAGATGAATCTTATTCAGTTTATTTTCAATTCAATGCTAGGCAGATCACACACGAAAAAGTCAATACTTGATCTACATAAGCAGCATAGTATAAAAAGAAAAATTACCACATCGTTAGTTTCACTCTTAATGATAAAGTCTTGATTGTATGTAAGAATAGGGTGTGTGTATACAACTTCATACCAGTCCTTTTGGGAATGATCAGCAACAATGGTAAGTTCAGTCCCCGTCCCCATGGTGTAGCATTTTATCATAAACTCAGCAGGCATCCTATGCAGTTGGCATATCTAGAGACCGAAAATGGCTCACTTCCTGTACCAATGTTCTAGTCAGAAATAACAGCATGGAGATGTGTCGGAGTACCAAAGGCAAATCTACAAATGTGCCCACAAACTAAAAAGAAGACATGGAAATTATTTCCTGGGATACAGAGTTATAAGCCTGAATTCTCTAACACTCAAAATTGGACCCAGGCTCCATGCCTCTTCTAGCCATTCTTTCACTATCTGTGGAGCTGTAACTTTCTCTGTAAGCCTGTAACATACAGGTGTTCCGGAACTCTCAGTTGAGACAGTGAGATACTGTCTTGCCATCCTGTCCCAATACCTAGAACAAACCACTACTCCAGTGCCTACTTGTGCCCTCTTGTACCTTCCAACATAAACTAAAAATTCTGGGATGAAGAACTTTCTAACAGGCCTAAGAATTGTAAACATGGCACCACAAAGTCTTGTCCTGTCCCTTCTCTCTCCCTTGATAAACTGTTAGATTATATCCCCAAAGCTGGCCACCAAGGTTCATTGCCTTATTTAGCTACTTCCTTATTCCTGATTCATTCCTAAGGCTGACCACCAAGGTCCAACTATTAAAACATCAAGGTCCAGCAATTCAAATTCATTATTTGTCAGCATGGCCAATCAGGACATACCAACTCATCCTAACATAGGCTTTCTACATTTTTCTCTAAGAACCATTCCTATAGAGGTGATCATTGCTGCCTTTTTCCAATCCAGAGGCAGCCTCGGGCTTGTCTCCTCTGGGGAAAATAAGTCTCCTTTCTGCTGAGAATTCTTTTCATGGAGAATTTCAAATTTATCATTTTAGAATATATCTTCTGTTAATTGACAAACAAATTGCTGTACAAGATAAAGATAGAGACCTCATTTTTGAATAATAATGACATCATTATTAGTATGCCCCTCTCTGTGTATGTGTGTATATATGTATGTATTAATTATGACTATCCAACTATTTAATTTATCCTGACTTCAATCCACTAATTAGCCTTCAATTGTTTAGGTCATCATTTTTCTAGTAAACTGTATTCACTGTCTCTCACTTAACAGTGAGAATTTGACTTTTTTTTAACTGTGTGTCTCTGTATAATTTATCTAATTAACTATAGTAGTATGTATATGACTCTAATACCAAGTCAATTATATCTTTTTTATTTAAGTTTTATTACATAATGATGAGAAAAGATACATAGTTTCAATTTATCTGAGTTTGTTAACATTTAAAAACATATTTTGAGTAACTAGACTTGCATCACATTCTTCTTTCCCTTTTGTACCACAACTCCTCCCGGAGAGCCCCCACCCCCTTCAAAACCTGCAATACCTTTCATTTTTATCATATTCTTTAAAATTTATAAAATATTGTAACAATAAAAATGAGTATTGTAAAAGTTGTTTGATATAAAACAATTAAACAGTCTTATGTAAATGTTTGTTTACAGCAATACTGAAAATACATACATTTTTCTCAATATAAATTTTAAATAACTCCAAATATATTAACCATAAGATATTTCAAAATATCACTATTAGTTTTTTTAATGAACATAAATATATAAAGTCTTTTTGTTTGTTTTGTTTTGTTTTTAGTAGAGCTTAAAATCTTGGCTTACTGTGGTACAAACACAAAATAAGAGCTTACACTTTTGTTTTTATAAAGTTAACTTATAGTAAACACAATTCTCTTCAGAGGTGATGGAGGAGAGTAAAAGAGACTATTGGGAAAAGAGAGAGAGAGAGAGAGAGAGAGAGAGAGAGAGAGAGAGAGAGAGAGAGGAGGAGAGAGAGAGAGCATTTTGACTGGAAGTCTGAGACCCAGCAATGGCTGAAGTGTGTACATTCCCACAGGTTGCTAAGGTATGAGAGACTCCTGA
>NC_034590.1:162186288-162193149 GCF_900095145.1 Mus pahari | reverse complement strand
GGGTAGGGGAGCAGAGGTGGGGGGAGGGGTATAGGAAACTTTCGGAATAGCATTTGAAATGTAAACAAAGAAAATAATAATAAAAAAAAACAAAAAAAAATAAGGTAGTTTAAGCAAACATGGTAGAATAATATCTGTGTTTTAAACCTAGGTGTTTAAAAATACACCTAGTGATTTTATTACCCAATCACTACCAAGGTTTTTGGATGATACAGGTTTTAATCCCATCTCAACACATGTCAGAGGGGATGGGGCATGTTATTAATCTTGAATGGTTCAGCTCTGAGTCACATTTAGACTTTTGCACTTGATTGAAGACAGGTTAACCAACTCAAAAAATTCAAGCTTGGATTTGAAGCCAACCTTCCCTTCAGTCAGTTAAAATCAGGCTCTTATCATATCTTTGGAGCTATTTTCACCGAATTCCATTTTAATTCTGGATGTCTTTTCAACAGAGACTCAATTTTTAATGAATGAATTAATTAATCAATTAATTAAAATTTTACACTCCATAATTTATACCCCCCTCTACCCTCCATCTGTTCCATATCCCATACCTCCTCTCTACCCTGCTGTCTCCACGTGGATGTCCCCATCCCCGACCCCTTCAGACTTCTAAACCCCCTGGGGCCTCCAGTCTCTTGAGGGTTAGGTGCATCATCTCAGAATGAACAGAGACCCGGCAGTCCTCTACTGTATGTGTGTTAGGGGCCTCATATCAACTGGTATATATTGCAGGATATTCACTGTCCAATCACATTAGGGCAGTGGGAGGCCTGTGATTGGTCAAGAAAAGGAAGGCAGAGATAGGAGTTGGGGAGACAGAGAGATGTCTCAAGAGGAGAGGGAGGAGAAGCCAACATGGAGGCAGACAGACAGGAAGAAAATCTTAATCCCACGTGGTTTTAAACAGTCATAAGTAGCTAAGATTTTCACAAGGTTAGAATAATTGGGGTAAAGCTTGTATCATTATTAACTGGCTCTGAAATTATTGTGTTGGCATCTTGTAAACTGTGATCTTATTGTTATATAAATGTGATTGGGTAACTAAGCTTTAAGAGTCATGTTTCTACCAGGTAACTAGGTTTTGAGATGGCTGATAGTGGGGCGTTGTGGGGCATTGCATGGAAGTGAGAGAAACTGGGGGAAGGTAGGAGAGTTGAGAGGAGCCCAGTCCGAGAGATGGCCTCAGGGGCCACAGAGTTGGCAGGTTGATCGACTGGGGAGGTGAGATCACCTGGCATGGGGGTTAGCGCCAGAGAGTTGGTGGCAGCAGCAGGAACGTGGGAACCTGGCCTGGTTCAGCTGAGCGTTGGTGGGTTCATTTTTTAATATTTCCCATATCAGGTGTATGCTGCCTGTGTGGTGGTCCAGATTAATTGAAACTGCTGGTCCTCCCACAGGATCACCCTTTTCCTCAGCTTCTTTCAGCCTTCCCTAATTCAACCACCGGGGTCAGCTGCTTCTGTCCATTGGTTGGGTACAATTATCCGCATCTGACTCTTTCAGCTGCTTGTTGGGTCTTTGGGAGTACTGTCATGCTAGGTCCCTTTTTGTGAGTGCTCCATAGCCTCAGTAATAGTGTCAGGTCTTGGGACCTCCCCTTGAGCTGGATCCTACTTGTGCCTGTCACTGGAATTTCCTTTCCTCAGGCTCCTCTCCATTTCCATTGAAGGCAAATGGATGGAACTAGAAAATGTTATCCTGAGTGAGGTAACTCAAACCCAAAAGGACACACATGGTATTTACTCACTAATAAGTGAATGTTAGCCAAAAACAAAAACAAAAACAAAAACAAAAACAAAAACAAAAACAAAAAACAACCAACCAAAAAAGCCCCAGGATACTCAAAATACAGTCCACAGAACTCAAAAAGGTCAACAAGCTGAAGTGCTCAAGTGAGGATGCCTCAGTCCCACTTGGGAGAAGAAGGCAATCACAATCGAGGAGGGAGGGAGGGACCTGGGAGGGAAAGTGGACAGGAGGGAGTAGGGGAGAGAGGAGAACCTGATTTGGTATTGAGTGAGGGAAAAGGACTGAAGCCCGAGGGCCAGCAGAAAAAAAAAATGGAAACAGGCAACCTCAGGAGGTAGGAGGTTGGGGGACCCTCCAGAGTGCATCAGAGACCTCGGGGGAGAGAGACTCTCAGGACTCAGACGAAGGGACCTTAGATGAAATGCCTGACAGTAGGGAGAGGGAACTTACAGAAACCACCTCCAGCAGGAAGACTGCATCAAATGAGGGAGAGGGAGGACATCCCACAGTCACAACTCTGACCCATAAGTGTCCCTGTCTGGAAGAATTACAGAGATGGAAATCAACAGAGACACTTATTGCCATTAGTTCTGAGACACCTGCTCTTAGGTGTCCCCACAATGCCACACCTCCACTCTGGGGTAACTGGTAAATTCTGAAGCACGGTCCCTTGGTATAAACTGGAATCCATTTCTACTTATGAAGATCCCTCATGACCTTTCCTCTGGAGCCACCTCTCACCTTAGCAGCCTATCATGGGTATCCCTGTTACCTGAGACACAGGTTTAGAGCAAAGTCTCAGACAAGTGTGAGGAAGGGGAGGTAGAATGTGTTTCTAATACTCTAAGGAGGTGCAAGGTCTTCACAACTCAGTGAGGTGACTCTTGTGGGAGTTGGCAAGCTTTCTATTAAAAAAAAAAAAATCTCTACTAAATTCCACTCCAGACAATCCCTAAATGAATATATATGTCTATTGTTCAAATAAAAACTTGTGAATAAATTTACATAACCACATAATTTACGAGTGTCAAAAAGTAGCAGTCATTTAAATGTATATTTCAAGTGATGAATTTCAAGGGATAAATTAATACATAAAACATTTCATGACCTAGGGGCATAGTTTGGCTATTGACCACCTGCCTGCATGTTTGGGGTCTCAGGTTCAGGTTCCAGTACTACCAAAAAAAAAAATGGGAGTTTGGCTGAATGTAGGGGTGAAAGGGATTGCTTTGGGGGATTGGTGATTGGAAAAATGCTTTGCAAATTCAATCAAATTTTAAAATATAAAATAGGGTATATCTATAGTATGCCATAATATAAAGTTCAAAGTAAGAAGCCTAACTATGTCATTATAATAGAGAAACAACTATAAAAAGGCTTTCCTTTGCCTGCCTCTGTTTCCCAGACACTATAGTCGAGTTATTAAATACAAGTCAAGCCCAGAATGTAATCCTCATTACATTTCTGTCATTATAGTTTGTTTATATCACATAATCAATAAACATCAAATTTGTTATGCATCATTTATTAAATATGCAGTTAACTCAAATGCTGGGTACTGCCAGGCAGTGCTGGTGCATGACTTTAATCCCAGCACTTGGGAGGTAGAGGCAGGTGGATTTCTGAGTTCCAGAACAGCCAGGGCTGCACAGAGAAACCCTGTCTCAAAAAACATAAACAAAAACAAACAAAACAAAAAACAAAAAACAAACAACAACAACAAAAAAATACATGGTACTGGGGGCCAAGGAAGAAATAATTTATTCTTTATTCCTAAAGGACTCTACCATTGTTTACCACTGAACAATGTCCTATTCTATCATCTTCCCTCTTCTTCCTCCCTCTCCATCCCTTCTATGTGTGAGTGTGAGTGTTTATGTACATGTACACACACACACATACACATGAACATTTGTATGTGTTTGTGTGCCTAGAACTATCCAATGTAATATCTAGACATTTACATGGAATACTAATGTTTTGTTGGGTTATTTTTGGTCCTTTCAAAAGAGAGAATAGGTATCTGCAAGGTAGAATAAGAGCCAGGGTTTCTGACATTTAGATCATGTATGAGAGTGTAATGTCCAAATGTGTAAAGCAATACTCACGCAATGCTGGCATATGTGAAGCCTCCAAATACAGGCTGGTTAAACCTGATAGACCACCTTTCTTAGCTTCCCTTGATGTCCGCTGTCAAAATGAATTGAGGATATTATTTAAGTCCCTAAAATGTTTATATTTACTCAAAACTGATCAGAATCACCAAGTATGGAATTAAGGAAATGTGCACATCTGCTTTCTTCATATGTACTGGATTGTCTCCATGAAGGCACCAAGGAATGACTGATTCAGTGTGAACAGATCCTCTGTTCTATCCTGTTCTATAAATCTGCCAATTGTCCCTTCTGGGTGTGATGTGGAACTATGTAAATTGTGGAAGGAGGAAGCCTTGTATTGCCACTGTGTTTTGAAAATGTACTTACCACAATTGGATAGATACTGTGAGTTCTGTAGTGAAATTAATCCTTGATTTTAAGGCTTTAATTTTCTAGTTTTCCAGTGGTAATCTTATCTTGCTGCAATTCACGAGGAAAGCTTGATCTGTTTGTGGTATACATTTTTGTGGGGTTTTGTATTTTTGTGCTTTTTGAAAGAGAATGGGAAGCAAAGAAGTAAGAATTGTGTTTTGGAATTTTAGTCACCCATTACCAGCAGAAAGAAGTTTTTAAAAAAAAAATAATAATAATAAATTACAAAGAAATTTGTATATTTAAAAACAAGTCTTTGATATACAAATAAATGTACCACTTATTAAATACTTAATTGATTTTATATGCTAATGAGATACTTCGTCTCATTAGGAAGGGATATTAACCTTTTCTATTTTTCTACACTTTCTATAGAAAAATGAGGATGACTCACTTGGATCCTGGGAACACTGTGGTGATCCTTCTTTCTACAAACCTAGCTCTGTGCTTATTTTACATAGTGAGCCCTGAGTTGCAATCACATAATCTCTCTCTCTCTCTCTCTCTCTCTCTCTCTCTCTCTCTCTCTCTCTCTCTCTCTCCTTATTCTACAGTCATTTAGGAACAAAGCTGAGGTTTTATTTGTTATAATCGCAAGAGAGAGCTAGCGTGGCAGGTGATGAATAGAACTGGGCTTTCACAGTAAGAGAGAACTGTCAAATGTCAGCCATCGTGATTGACAGCCTCGAGCCTGAATTGTGATTTCAATTTCAGCCTTTCATATTCTTTTTTTTTTCCTGTTGAATTTTTTATTCACTTCTCTGTTACAATCAGATGCTCATCTTTGGTGTTTCACAAAGATTTTAGGAAACACATATAAAGTGAACTATATAATCCTCTGCCAAAAACTAAAGAAAAAGTCTAAAACTGGGAACAAGGAAGACAAAACCATGAACGCTTTGACGTCTGACACGAATTTCTCCTGGTTCAGTTCTCTGAGCAGCAGCACGCTCCTGGAAACGTGCAGAGGCAACTTCTGTGTCTGGGAAAGGGTACACTTTCCTCTTCCTGACGGGTCTTCTCCACACAACAGATGTTTCCTTTACTAAATAGACATAAATCTACCAAATTCAGTTTTTGGAATTATGGAAGGTTCCATACGAGTGGTGTGTGTCTACATTTCTACCCCCAAGATTATTTCCAATCTCTTTGTTTTCTAAAATGTATTCAATTGTTCTGAGACTGCAAAATAGATGACATACAACCCTCTGAAATAATATGTTTTGAACTGTTATCACTATATATGCCTGCTTTCAAGGATCCTCCCAGAACATTTTTCTAGGTACAAACATTAAACAGCTATATGTTACCAGAAGGACAAGAAATTTTTGTAAGAAATAATATGTAAACAAAGACTTACAAAGGACATATTCAGAGTCTTAAAGATCTTCTGATCTTAAGCCCACAACAGAAGACCAAAGGAGCCAGGTTCTGATCAGTGAAGCAGCAACAGAGTAGATGCACTTGTCAGCAAAAGCAATCTAATGCAAGCAGGCAGAAGCCACCATGAGATTCTGTCCACACTTTGGGTAGATCTTTCCCCCTCAAGTTGGTCATGACAATCACTCAAAGATATTCAGCAGCTTGCTTTAACTCATTCAGTTAAGTTGACAAATGACGGTCCATCACATTTATGATCTCTTACTTGAAATGATTTTTAGTTGGAATAAAACTATATTAAAATATTTCTCTAATTACTGACAGCTAGAGATCTGATATTTATCATTTACTTTCTTAATTAACCAATTATTATGTTACTGAAATTTGTTGAAATTTTGATATACTAAGACAGTTCCATTATTCTTCAGAAAAGTTCAAATTTCTCACCTCAGTATCTTTGCTCATTTTGACCCAATTACTAAGTATCCTTTCTTTATTAACTCCTGATATATTTATCCTGTTTTTCAATAATGACTTCATTTTATCTATTGTATGAAGAATTCTTCACATCCTGGTCATTCAACAAAAATATCTAGAGTTTTCCCCTTATGTCAGCTCCCATGTTAGCTGTGAGAAACAGCAATTTGAGAGACCAGCAACATGGTTCACTGGGTACCTTCTTACAAGCCTGTTGACTTCCCTTCAATTTCTAGAATGTACAGGATACCCTCCACACACACTGAGTGAAGCACAGTTATATGTATGCATACACATACATGTACACAGGCACATAATTCATAAATCACTTTTAAATTAATGAAAAGAATTTTTAAAAATACAAGTTCAAACAAGAATAAACCATTCTGAATAAATTTTCCTGTAGCAACCATTCTCTAACTGTATTAAATATTTATCTCATATGTAATGACAGCTAATTGCATATCAGCATGTGATAAATAATATATAACAATTTTAATATGCATGTATGCAAATATAGAATATAAATATAAAAATATGATATATTTTAGAAGTAACTGAATGTAGACTTGGTTTACTTTTTATCCTTGCTGTCTTAGTCAGGGTTTCTATTCCTGCACAAACATCATGACCAAGAAGCAAGTTGGGGAGGAAAGGGTTTATTCAGCTTACATTTCTGTTCTGCAGTTGATCACCAAAAGATGCAGGACTGGAACTCAAG
>NC_034590.1:162184064-162186233 GCF_900095145.1 Mus pahari | reverse complement strand
TTGCTCAGCCTGCTCTCTTATAGAACCCAAGACTACCAGCCCAGGGATGGTCCCACCCACAAGGGGCCTTTCCCCCTTGATCACTAATTGAGAAAATGCCCCACAGCTGGATCTCAAGGAGGCATTTCCCCAACTGAAGCTCCTTTCTCTGTGATAACTCCAGTTGTGTCAAGCTGACATAAAACTAACCAGTACACCTTGCTTATTTTTTTTAAAACTTCCTAGCATAAATCATTAAATAAAAATTACATATAGGCATGTGCTACCTCTATACACCCTGGTCAAGGAGGGTCCTAAGGCTTCCCAAACAGGAAAATCATTCACCATGTTTGCCTATCAAAACTAGATAGTAAGTCCTTATTGTTGAAGATAATGTGATGCTTTCGAACCATAGCATAAAAAAACCTTGTGAGAACTAGGATGGAAGCAAACTCCCTGCTTACTAATTGTCCTAGTAGTAGAAGGTGTTACACAGAATGCTGAGGGAGACTTGTGATCAAAGTCCTACTTAACAAAGGGCTCTGAAGGGCTACTCTACAAAATGGCCAGGTCCGAAGTAGCCACTGAAGCAATAGTGGCAAGTCAGTAATAGGAGCAACCAACCACTCTTTGGATTTGAATCCCAGTTTACAAAAAGCCCAGTGCGTCACAACAAAACCCATAGAGTCAACTAGCATGGGCCTACAGAGCCTAAAAGAGACTGAACTGCCAAGCAGAAATCATCCATGAGAGAGATCAATGCCCTCTGCTCATATGTAACAGTTGTGCAGCTGTGTCTTCCCAAGAACAGGGACTATCTCTGACTTGTATGCCTGCCTTCAGATCCCATCCCCCTAACTGTGCTCCTTGTCTACGATCAATAGGAGAAGATGCACTGAAGTCCTACTGCAGTTGGTTATGACAAGACAAGCTGATATCCATGGGAAGCCTCCTTTTTCACAGGAGAAAGGGACAAAGAGTACATGGGAGAGGGGAAGGGGAAGGAAGAGAGGGTGACTGGGAGGAGAGGAGGGGGTGGGCTCTGTGATCTGGGGGTAAAGTAAGTAAATAAATTAATTAATAATATGAAAATAGAAAGGAAAACGAGAAAGGAGGAAGGTGTTAAAGTTCTGAACTGAAATGTCAGGGTCGAGACCTAAATTAATTGGATTCCTAATGAAGTTTTGTGCTGTCACCTCCTACCCCTAGGCCTTGGAGACACATTTAATTTTAATGACTGTCTTCGAAGAGCTGAAACGTCCCTAAACTACTACTACTTATCATGAGAAAAGCCGGGAATTTCAACTCTCACCTTTCCCAATCTTTGTTGAAATGCAGAGGAATATCATACCAAAATTATCCAGCAATGTATTAGGAATTAGTTTTTCTTTCTCTATGTCCTTACCTTTCTCAATGTCTTTTCTTGTATTTTATAAGTAATTCTTGTAGTGATCTATATAGTAAAGCCTTTATGTCTGGCTTTAAGTGAAATTATAATAAAGCCTTTTTGTCAGGCTTTGAATGAAATATTTCAGCAGTTCTTTTGCTATGTCAAATCAGTTGAAGCTGAGAAATTGCTTCGAGACTGTTTGAACATTGGAGAAATTTTGACTCCTTAGAGAATCTGCACTTGGTGCTAAGTGAGAACTTCCTCCACCGCCTGGGTCCTAGGTTATCACTGGCAAGCCTGCCGTTCTTACGTTTGATTATGGTGAGCCATGGTTAAAAGGGACTGAGAGTTGTGTAGGTTGTATGCTCTCAATGGCAGCAAAAGCAAGCAAACTTTGGTAGCTGGAACATTTCTCAGCCCCAATTAACCTTGTACAGTGCTTGAATAAAGAAACAAGAGTGAAATAACTGGGCGTCAGTCTTTTCCAAGAAGGCTGCATCCCTCGGCTTCCTTGGAAAATGAAGGAGTGTCATTTTGGTGAGTTTCACTCCACTGTAGCACCTATGATTAACATCAAACAATGAGCTTTATGAGTGGAGACACAGCAAGTGGGCTTTGCTCTGAGGACTCAATCCTACCTAATGATCCATTAGTAGTTTACAGTCAATAGAGAATGAAGAATCTTCTCTCTTCCTACTAGTTTGGTCCTCATGCCTTGTTAGATGACTCTGTGTGTGTGTGTGTGTGTGTGTGTGTGTGTGTGTGTGTGTGTGTGTGTGTGTGTATGATAACATTAATTG
>NC_034590.1:162161957-162183874 GCF_900095145.1 Mus pahari | reverse complement strand
TATATATATATATATATATATATATATATATATATATATCAGTAAATAAATAGAGGTGATGAAATTTGGAGATGTGATAGGGTGTTGGGGAACATTTCTACTAACATAATAGTCCCCCATGGCCAGATGGCTTTCTGAGAGAGCACTAAATGCCTTTATTATTGTGGCTTCCCTGTCTTTGCCTCTGCCTTTTTTGGAGTATGACCCTGAACAGTGGTTGCATGCCTTGTCTGAAAACTGACCTTGTATAGAGTTCTCTGCAAGGCTGCATAACTCAATGCACACATTCAACCCTGGCTTCCTGCCCACATGATAATTAAGTGCTATATTATAACCCATTAGCCCTTTCTGATCACATGATGCTATGAACAAATTGTCCTTTTCACCCATACACCTAAAAAGCTCTTATATACCCTATCCTTGAGACAGTAAAATAGACTAGTCTCACTGCAGGGGTCTCCAGTGGTCATTCTGTCATACTCAAAGCCAACCAAACACTGTTCTCTGTCTCTGCTACCCTTGTCCCCTCAGGTTGGTGTTCAAAAGCCTCAGGGGAAACTGGAGGACAGAATTTGGGTGCTACAGGCAGGTGAAGGGGAATGAGAGCTCAATGTGATCAAGATTCTAGACAATTAAATACATGCATGAAACTTTCAAAGAATAAGTAAAACCTATGGTTTTAATGTCTATAAACTACAATTGATGCTTCTCAATTCTCAAACATGTATCCTTTATTTGCCTTTACTCAGGCAAGTCATCAGTAAATTTCTTTTTTTTTTTTAAGTTAATTTAATTTCTTTACTTATTCACTTTACTTCCCACTCACTGACCCCCCTGCTACTCCCATCCAACCCCTCTCACTATCCTTCTTCCCTCTCCCTCCTCTTTCCCTCTGAGTGGGTGGAGCCCTTCCTGTATTTCCTTTCTCCCCCAAACCCCCTATCCCCTCCTCCACCATCCCTCCTCCCCTCCCCCAGCCTGGCACTTCAATTCATTTAAAAGCTAGGTACATCCTCTCCCACTGAGGCCAGACAAGGCAGCCCAGCTAGTTGAACATATCCCACATATGGGCAACAGCTTTGGGGATAGCCCCGGCTCCAGTTGTTCAGGGCAGACCTGAAGGACAAGCTGCATATCTGCTACATATGGGCATGGAAGCCTAGATCCAGCCCATGTACATTTTTATTTTGAGATTTATGATATAGTTTACATTTCTTTTTTTCCTTTCTTTCTTATATTTATTCTTTTTTTCCAATTTTTATTAGGTATTTACTTCATTTACATTTTAAATGCTATCCCCAAAGTCCCCTATACCCTCCCTCCCCGCTCCCCTACCCACCCACTCCACCTTCTTGGCCCTGGTGTTCCCCTGTACTGGGGCATATAAAGTTTGCAAGACCAAGGGGCCTCTCTTCCCAATGATGGCTGACTAGACCATCTTCTGCTACATATACAGCTAGAGACAAGAGCTCTGGGGATGCTGGTTAGTTCATATTGTTGTTCCACCTATAGTGTTGCAGACCCCTTCAGCTCCTTGGGTACTTTCTCTAGCTCCTCTATTGGGGGCCCTGTGTTCCATCCGATAGCTGACTGTGAGCATCCACTTCTGTGTTTGCCAGGTACTGGCATAGCCTCACAAGAGACAGCTATAGCAGGGTCCTTTCAGCAAAATCTTGCTGGTGTATGCATAAAACCAGAGACACTGAAACTTATAGAGAAGAAAGTGGGGAAAAGCCTCGAAGATATGGGTACATTTCTTTTAATAGTGAGAAAATGGTGCTCTGTTATCAAGAATTAATCGATAATTATTCAGTGATAGGTGTTTTCAACTTCTATAGTCTAACTGTATTTTCTCAGTGTAGAAGAAGATGCATGCATACAATATAGTGTAAAATATTTCAGATATGGTGCAGTGTCAAGGAAAGCAATTCAGAATCATCAATGTCTACCTCAGTAAGTGAGAGCCTCCCAGAGATGGAGTGAACTGAAACATTGCAGTAGATAGAACTTCGATGGGTGGAAATCTGGGCTAGTATTTCAACAGTGCTTGTATAAATGCAGAATGTTGATGGCATAGAGGATTTGTGAGGTTCTATCATATATATGAAAATTATCCACAAATTCACTGTGTATAACTCCTTCAGAAGTCAGTGCCCATTCCATTTTCCCTGACTATGGCCTGACCATAATGACTTGCCTATAAAAACTAAAGAGAGAGAGAGAGAGAGAGAGAGAGAGAGAGAGAGAGAGAGAGAGAGAGAGAGAGAGAGAGAGAGAGAATAAGATACCTAGGCAAAGGGGCAGGGAACAAAATGGTCCTAAACTACTATCATCTTCATAAAGTGGGTCCCATAGGACATACACAACTTGAAAATGAACATACGAGCTTGAAAGTGAAGAGAGAGGAAGACACTTTGTAAACTCTACTATGTCTACTATGTCTATTGACAGACCACACATTCCTGTCCCATGCTTCTTCTCTTACACATGCCTCTTAAATCTCCATCATGCCTTAAACCTGTTAGGCACATATTAGATGCTGACAATTTTTTATACAAAAGAAGGAAATCATACCATATGAAAATATTATTAAAAGGAGAAATACTTCATCATGTTTTGCTTCAAAATTAACTGGACATATAAAAATTAAAGTCCTCAAGATAACTTTGTTTCTGTTCAAGGATCAGGAATGTTCTTTCAGTCTCTGTCTTGGTAAAAGCACCTCATCTCACTTTTCTGCCACTTCCTAGCAAATTGAAGTACAGCCCTTGCTTCTAGGGTCCTACAAATGCAGAATCTTAGCCAACAGCATTAATTAGTCATATTACATTACATTGCATTGCTGCTAATGACTTTTATAGTTTTTCATATGAAGACACTTCCTACCCAATTGCAACACTGTCCATGCTTCTATGGTCTTACATATACAGCCACCTACTAGTCAACTACATTTCTGCCCATGGCTTCTATGGCCGTATAAATATAGCCTCCTCCTAGACAATTACATTACTGCCAATGGCTTCTATGGAGTTATATATACTGCACATTCCTAGCCAATTTCATTAATGCCCATGGCTTCTATGGTCTTTTATATATAAACAATTCTCAATCTATATAGCTTTAATTGTTCCCTTGAACTTTGACCAGTTATCCTCCTGATATCATCTCCATATTAATAGCCATCAGAAAATTCTAAATCTACAAGTGAACTGCGCACTGCTGCCTGAACTCCATCATCTTGCTCACAGCTCTCCCTGCCTTCCTGAGTAGCCGTGTGGGGTCCCAAGGGTTACCAAGTTAGACCCCTCACAATCCAATCCCCCTATCTGCTGAGTCCACCTGGGCCAGAGCCAGTAGAGAGGAGCAGCGCCCTGTTCCCTGAAATCCATGATCAGACTCTTCCAGCCTCCCCAGGACTCCTGCTGAAATCAGGAACATCCAGCCAATACCAGGCAAGACCAGGCAGAGAGCATAAGAACACAGTCATCAAGAGCCAGGGCAATCTGGCAGCACCAGAGCTCAGCTATCCAGCTACAGAAAGCCCTGGATGCCCTAACATAGCCAAAGCATGAGAAGATAACCTTAAATCCAATCTTATAAAGACCATAGCAGCCATTAAAAAGGAAAGAAATAAACCACTTTAAAAATACATGAAAATGTAATACAACAGGTGAAGGAAAGCAATAAAACTGTTCAGAAAACTCTTAAATGACATGTGAAGCCTCAGTACCAGTTCCATTCTTCTTCTAAGCTCATAATGACAATAAATAGTTTTAAAATATTTTTAAAGAATCTGCCATTTAATCAGAGGAAAGAATATATTGTCAAGATTGACCCAAGTAAAAGATGTGAGGAGATAAACACTTAAACTGAGAATCTTCCTTTGGCCCTTCTCTTCCTTGATATTGTGACCACTTCTTCCTTCTCACAAAAATTTTCCTTCTCCAAGCAATATTGTGTATCCAGAATTTTTTGTTTATTTAGAATAAATTAATTAGTAAATGGAGATTCACACTGAAATGTACAGTACTTAAATCATAGATTCAGAAATCATATATGTACAATTCTACATATAAGGCTAACCACAGCCCAAGCAACTGCATAATGAATAAACTATGTAATAAGCAAGTGATCAGTAAAATTACTCATCTATAGTACAAAAAAGTTGCTTTTGATCACATATTCATTTTCTATTTTCCATAAATATTCCTAAGTCGTTTTAAAAAATAACCGCATATTTACAATAGCATTTGAGTGTGCGTTTCTGGAACCCCATAACAGGCACTCAGTTCACAGTCAACCAGTATAGTTTAGAAGAATAACAACTTGGATTTCTCCTTGAGAAAATAATTAGTACATATTTCAGTTCCAGAGTGCATGAGGACTCTAAAAACGTAAGGAGGCAAAGTTATTGTCATTATTCCTTATAATGATGTCCTAATAGAGCTGAAAAGTGATTCTGGCCCTCCTTTGGAATTTGTGTGCCCTTCTCATTGTGATACTGCTTGTCAAGGAGAACTCTTAGGTACATTTAATCAATCTCAATTAAAATGATAGCTGAGATAAGCACTGGCCCTTTAGTGAGAATGATTAAATTTTTACTTGGTATTGGTTTGATGGTATTGAGTGACACTTTTTTTTTTTTTCAGTGACAAGGAAGAGGAGAGGGTCCATCATCTCTCAGGCTGATGCTGTGTTATGTGACAAAGGCTGGAAAGTTTTCCTTAGCAGTACCTATTTACTTATGTCTTAAAGGCAGACTAAGAGAGTTCACATTTGCAGATATAACAGCCATAGAGAAGTTTATGGACAATGACTAAGCAAGCTGATGTAGATGGGAAAACACAGTCAACCAAATATCAGCATGTCAACTAGCATGGTGGTACCAAAGATATCAGTGTTGGCCAGCAGCCCAAGACTGCTTCTGTCATTATTTTCATTGTTGGGGTGTAGGTTCAGCTGGCATCAGGTTTTGAGGAATATGTTATAACTGCATGCTAGGTCACTATGGCTATTCTGTAAAAAAAAAGAAAAGAAAAAAAGCACACACACACACATGAAATTATGCTTCTACTCAAATTCTGGGGAAGCCCATTCTATGGAAACTTTCTAAAAAAGACCATGAATGGAAATGAAAACATGGGTAACTTTTTCTGTCACTAGAAAAATCTTGCACTTAATCATTTACAGAAAATATTTAAGTGAGACTGGAGACAAATGCTTTAAAAAATAGCTCCATTTATTAAGCACCCTTGGAGGGTTTCATTCAGTCTGAAAGAACTATGTATGAGCATTAGGCTTATTTATACTAAGTGAACAAAAGGCGTGTGTGTGTGTGTGTGTGTGTGTGTGTGTGTGTGTGTGTGTGTGTGTGTTTATTTCATGTGTATGAATGTTTTTCATGTGTAGGCTTCATGTGAACATAGTACCTCTGGAGACAGGAACAAGGCAATAGAGTCCCCGGAACTACAGTTACAGGTGGCTGTGAATTGCCACATGTGTTGGTAACTAATCTCCGTCCTCCAGAGGAGCAGCCAGTCTATCTGAGGATGGAGTTGTCTCTTTAGTCCAACAGTAATATCTTAAACTACAGCTATTTTAAAAAAAACAATGGAAAGATTCAAGGGCTGAGAAAGACAGAGTCCTCCTACAATGGTATAAACTGGAAGAGAACCAGTGATTCTTGCCTAGCAATGACAGAACACCTTCTATTATATGGATTCATTTTCAGGAAAATAAATAGATAGATAGATAGATAGATAGATAGATAGATAGATAGATAGATAGACAGACAGACAGATAGATAGATAGATAGATAGATAGATAGATAGATAGATAAAATGAAACTTTGGGAAAATGGAGTGACCAGTCTTCAAAGGCTTCCAAAGGAACAAAATTCAGACAAAACTGGAGAGTGACCTTAAAGAAGATTTTTTTGGCTGTGTGTTCTTTATACATATTATCACTGGGTCACTTCACATCACTGTCTATATAACTGTTGGAACTCATGTAGAAAACTGAAGGCTTGTTGGTTTGATGTGTTAGAAAACAGAGTTTGAAGCTGACAAAGGGGCTGGAAATAAAATAATCTTGAAGCAGGGAAAAGCATGGTTCGCTGACCCCGAACTTCACACGTGATATCTCTTATAGCCATGGCTGACCTCTCATTTCACACACTTGAAAATAAACTATCAGGAAAAGCAGTTGTATAGGAGGAAAACTCAAGTAGAAATCTCAGCTGTTCTCTAACACAGAGATTTTTCAGAAAGTTTAGAGCCTTCTATCCTTCCCCACACTTTTCCATAAAACTCTCTAAGTTCCAGCTAAGGCTGTAGTTCTCTGAATCTGTTGCCATTGGGTGATATGGGGTGGGGGGGTTCCCCCTTCTGAGAGGAGAAAGGGATTGGGCACTTAGGGGAGAATCTGTGGGAATGGGGACTGGGAGGAGATGGGGTCTGATAATGGGATGTGAAGTGAAGAAAGAGAAAGTGAAAGAGAGAGAGAGAGAGAGAGAGAGAGAGAGAGAGAGAGAGAGAGAGAGAGAGAGAGAGAGCTGGAGTTAAGGCTCAGGTTCACTGGTGTTCAGTCTAAGATTACAGAAGCTGTGGCTTCTGCCAGAAAAAGGCATTTTCACCAAATAGAAGGCAAATTCAAGTTACAAGTAACACATAATACTAGGTTTCAGATATGTGCGATAGTCTGAGTTAAATAAATAAGACATAGTATTCACACTGTAATTATTAGCCCAACTTTTCGGAGGCAGGGCAATTGTTTTCCTAGATCATAAGATCTTTTGTCTTTATATGTATATAGTGTGTGTATGTGTTACCTCTAGTGATTATAATTTAATTACAGCATTTTACTCTTCCCTTTTCTCCTCCAAACCCTCTCATGCATGTCCCACTTCAGTCTCTTTCAAATTCATGGCCTTTTTTCTCTTTAATTGTTTTTATATGTGAATATTTCTAGATACATATACACATATTTACAACCTGCTCAATCTGTGCAGTGTTACCTGTAAGTATATGGTTGTGGAGCTGACCCGCTGATATTCAATATCTAATGTGTGCAGTCTTCCCTGGGAAAACTGTTTCTCTTGCTCTCAGAATTCCTGAGCTGTCTGGACCTCTTGGTCTCAGGTTGAGAGGGCCACTCTCTTAACTGTGGTGTGTAGGAGGGAAAGAAATACTGAAGAGGAGGGAAAAGGGTAAAATAATGGTAAGTCTCCCTGAAAAAGTCATAAGGGATAATACTATTAAATACCTGCCTAAAATACCTATAATTCATGTTCACCTCTGTATAAATATTCACACAAAGTTTAAATAATATTTTCCCATCTGGATTGAAAATGATCCTTCAAGATACAAAAACTATGTTACAATAAAAAACAAAACAAAACAAAACAAAAAACAACAACAAAAAACCAGACATAAAACCAAACAAACAAACTTCTTTTAAGTGTAGGTCATGGTTGTTCAACAGTTTCCTAGAATCTTATAGGCTCTTGCAATTTCCCCTGGTTGCACCACCCGACAAAGGTGAAAGATAAGTCTCTATTGCTGAAGATGCCATATGCCTCAAATATAGGTCCCAAGGGGCTTCCAATCAATATGACCTCACAGCCTCCTCCCTGGGGGCAAGTCTTTATGAACCAGAAAGCACCATGCAGATCTTTTATGCCAACAGAGAGTCTTCTGGACAAACCAAATCCCTCATTCACCACAGCCCTATTTGGCTAAAGTCTCAACCAAATTCATTGGTTCCTAAGCCAGTCTACAGAACATCGGGGAAACTGTCTGCACCAGCAAACACAGGTCCATAGGCCTACGAGTTTGCGACAATAACCTGGGTGAAAGAAAAATGAAAAAAAAAAAAAGACAAACATATTATTTTTCTGATGTTACACAAGATAAAAGAAAGAACAGGAGTTTAATCTTCTGTGAGGTTTTTCAAGCAATCTGGGGTTTAGCATGAGCAATATTAAAGGCAATCTGAAATTTGAGAAGAAAAAATGTGACTTTATGTTTAGTCTTATTTAAAATGAATGAGGCTGCCATTTCCTATCTCAACAACTGTATTTTATAAAGCCATGCTTTGCAGGTTGATCCCACTGCACACGGGGATTACCAGAGAGGTACCGCTCATCTTTCCAGAGCGGAGGAATGGCCTCTTGAGACATAGCTAAAGAGATGAGCAGAGCTAGGTAAATCTCTGTCTTTCAACTTATTTTTCTCTGTTTCAGTCGCTCTGCTCTTCCCATAGGTTTTCACACTGTTGCAAAATCTCCTTCTGCCTTAGTGCGCTTTGAACCTGCTTTTGCCCAGGGTGAAGTCAGTCCATAAATTCCAGACCAAAGTCCTCAGAGGAGAGGAATGAGAGAGGGTGGGAGGGAATCTGTTAACAAGTTCCTGTTTTTACCGAACAGTTCTGAAGAGAGCCCTGTGTTCTGTCTGTTGGATCAAGACATCACCTTTCCAACAAAGCCCAGCAAAGCACATTGGAATTCTGTATCTCAGACCCGCATTTTAATTTTTTCAGAAGTACCAATATAAGTTTGTATACTGTTCTTTTTAACTTTTCTATTTTTCAATGCCAGCGATTGAATCCATGACTTCCCATAGGTTAAGCAAATATACCAGCACTGAGTTACATTCCCAGTCTTAAGTTTGTAATAATTCACCATCCATCCTCTCAACTCTCCATTATCCTAAACTCTATACTTATTGCTATTTCCTATTTACTCATATTCACTTCCTAAACTACGGAACAAACCTCTTTTCTCTTTCACTTATCTGTAAAATGCTGAATCTCTATCCCAAGCTGTCAAACAGTCCTGTGTAGATTATTTGGTCTGGTAATGAAACCCTGTAGTATTTATTATCCAAACAATCCATTGATTTTTAGCTGCTTCTCATTGTTATTACTATGAGTATATTTTCTGTTGTTGCCAAAGCAACCTGCACTTTTCTCCCATTCCAACAGTTTTAGAGAAACATTTCCTAACTGATGGTCACCACCCTGACTCGCATTCCTGGGTTACTACCTTTCCCATGCAGCTCATTTCTATGACTTGTAGTTTCAGCTGTGTCTGTACCATCTACATTACTTGGGGAAAGAAAGAAAGAGAAGGAGGGAAATGAAAGACAATGCAACCAAGGCAATATAGTTTAAAATAATCAGACTTTGTTCAAAGAGATAAAAGACAAGCACTTGGTCTTCTAGGCTCTCTAAGAGCAAGAAGCTAATTTATTAATGGGTTCAACTCTACGACATATGGAGGCTTTCCAAATAGAATGGGACTTACTTCCTTCTTTATTGTCTGAACTTTAGAAGTGGTTTTAAGTGCAATCAGGATGGATTATCAAGTTTGTCACATTCTGGCACATCTTCTGCAGGAAACTATTGGTTTGCTAAAACCAAGACACTTAAAGATTTGGAAGAACAAATGGTGTGGCTGACCTGAATATCAAAGTCCTGTAATCCCAGCTCATCTGAAAAAATTGAGAAAAAAATTTACAGTTTTGAAGTCAGGCTGAACTACATGGTAGGTTCGAAGCCAACCTGGTAAACTTTTTGAGAAACTTTTTAAATAAGTACAGATTTTTAAAGAGGAGAGGGTTGTGAGGATGGTCTATTGCCAGAGAACTTTTCTTACCATGTGTGAAGGCCTATGCTCAATCATCAATATAGAAAATAAATGAGTGGCACTATTGATCGAATGATTAAAATGTAGTGTATTAAAAGGTAGTGTATGTGATATATTGGCTATCAAATCTTACTTCTCTCTAGAATCTATTGAGTGTTTCTAAATTTGAAAATGTTGGAATCTGCTTTACTAGGACATTAGGAGAGGTTGGCAATGTGGATATGAGACTGAATCGCTTCTCAGCCTTTTAGCTAAGATCAAGTGGGATATGAGAGGGATAACTTGCAGTTATCCTGGTGCAGCATATGTCACCAGAGCTTTAGTTAAGTTTTGAGGAATGTCTCTGTTAGGCTCAAGAGCCTAACAGGATTCAGATTCTCATAAACTTATCTTTCACTTAACATACATACCGTGTGATAAGCTATACCATACACAGTTCTTTCCTTCCTTCCTTCCTTCCTTCCTTCATCTGTTCATATGTTTCAGTCATCCCATGGGACCGGTTCGCCTGTATAAATGAGAAAAATAGATTAGTTTTGGTTACTTATAGATAAGGTTAAAAAAAATCTATTATCCTTTAGGGTATATATACTGTGGCTAGGAATAGCTACTTAATTCCAAGAATATGAAGGCCTAGGATGAGAAAAGTGGATGTGTCTCCCCAGGAAGACAGTAGTCCTTGTGATCAATGGCTCCTATTGTTTTCTAACACTGCATGAATAGAAACAACTTATGAAATAGGAAGGAAGGTAAAAATGAAAAAACCTAGAATAAAAGGGATCTCTTCATATGGACTGATGTTTATCTGATGAATGCATTGGCCCCCTGCCCACATTTAATGTATAATGTCACTTAGAAGCACACAAGATTATCTCAAAGATGACTGCTTCAGCAAGGGAGGGTGATGTCTATTTCAAGCAATTCCATTAATACTATCAAGGCAATTTGTTGCTGATGAGTCACCGAGTCTATGGTGTCAGGAATTTCCATTTCTGATGCCATGTCAGCTGGGAAAAGGTACCGATAGTATTTATAATATTAATAGGCAAATCTAGTCAATGAGATATTTTGCCTAATATGTTCCTCCAAGACTTCACAACAGAGATAGAAACTGTAATTTTTCAATCTAAAGAATATCAGCCTTTACTAAGTTAAAAGTATATATGAATAAGTTAAAGTCAATTTTTGTCTTAGTCACTTCAAGTTTATTTTAAATAAAATTATGCCTTCAGAGAGCAGAAACAACTCTGTGGGGCATGTATTATATTAGAAAAATCTTACATATCTGGGACAAGAACTAAATGTTGCTATATCTATATATATCATATATAATAAAAAGATCACATAGTAGCTTTATGACTGTGTTTCACTCTTTTGCATCTATACTAGAAAACTAGAGATGAAGAATTTTCTTGAAAAAAATAAGGGCAGGGCACTTTCCTATTTTACAATAATTACTTACTTGGGAGTTTTGTATTCAGAAAAAAATCAAAATAAATCATGTTTTTTTTGAGATATTGTTTGGTAGCTCTATTTATAGGTACAAGCTGAGCAATGCTCACACACTATTCATGGTGCAAAATATCTGTGCGATATCAAGAGAGAATTTCTCCTCAGCTTTTAGTAAATGTAAACCGAGTTATTTAGAAAACTGTGAGAAGAAAGAGCCTATAGTACACTGGGGTATGACAAATTTCAAGTTTCATTTGTACAACTTCAGAGACAAGATTATGCCTTCCCCCATGTTGACTGAGGACCACATGGTAGCTGATATAAAGTCTAGAATTTAATTGGACATAGAAGTTGAAAATGAATATCCAAGATAGGACTCATATCAAGAATTGGCAAAGTATTTTCTAGGAAGCTGTACCTGATTTTTAAAGTAAAGTTTTACTGGATCACAGCTATACATATATATACATTGAAAGTTGCTTTATGCTGTGACAATAGAGCTTCAGTTGTATCAACTTTATGGCCACCAAGCATGAAACATCAACTCTTCAGGCCTTCAAAAGTTCATTAATGGTTCTTGTTCTATATGCCTAGAATGCACTAATAGAAAACATATGAGGAAGAGTCTAGGAGGTAAATAAAAATTTTGGAATAGATTTAACAAGCTGGCTTTGCTCATGATTACTATAACTGCAAGAACAAAATATATTACATAAGTTAGAAACTTTTAAGTTATATCTATCAATATTGCATGAGAACATCTATATTTTAAAATCTATAGAAGATTTCAACTTCATAGCAGATTCTATTTTAAAATATAATCTCAAAATATACACTATCGTCTGGAATTAGTGAATAAGGAACAGCTAGAAATTATGAAGAAGCTGTGAATAGGTTTTTCGTTGTCACTTACCTGATGAATGGTCCATTTGTTCCATCTTCTTTTTTTTTCTGATTTTTATGTCAGTGCTCAAGATTCCCTGTACAATGATGCACATAGAGAAAAGGGTACATAGCCAAGTGTCTTCAGTGTGAGGGGGGAAATAATTCACCACTAACTCTTCATGCAATGGCTACTGTAGAAATGTTTACAGTGATTTTTCATTTTCTTGTGGAAACTTTTAAGGTGGTGAATGCTTTTAACAGAAAAAAGAATGTTAAAGTTTCAACTGTGTTTGTGCAAGTATTAAAAATGATTATTAGACTGTAGAAAGTTCTAGAATATTTCTTGTCAGATGCGGTGAAAATTGGCTGCTTGAGGCTGGATTCTTTTAAAACCTATCTTGACTTATTTTTTTAAATTTACTACTTTTATAAAAGTTTACTTAGAGCATTTTCTGTTCCTTGCCTTTTCTCCTTTTCAATATTTTAAACACGTTGTGTCTTTGATCTTCCTTAAACTGGGTTCTGAGGGAGATATGCTATAATGGCCCCATTTGTCCTTCTATATTTGACCTTTAATTTTACTCTGACTTTATTCAGGACTTTTTCTTTATGGTTCAGGAGATTGCCTAGAAGGTACCTGTCTGTAAAAAATGGTTCCATTTAGCTTACTTTTCTTTATTCCATATGATTTGTTCTTTTGGTTAGGTCCTGAATTTGGGGGACTTCCAAGCTGCTGATTTAGTTAGCAGTTTGTGAGGAATGTGACTAGCAGGATTTCAAACATTTCCTGAGTGACTTCTTTTCTGAGAATATTGGGATTAGGGATTAAGAATATATTATCCAAGAATTTAAGATATGCACCCTCAATATTTTATATTAACTCACCTGTTTTCAAATTTTCTTATCATTCTTTTGTTTTGATAAGATCATTTAAAGTTTCTTTGTATGTCTTATAGATGATAAATCGATAAAACTACAGATGATAGATTAAAGCTATATAGTTATCTACATAGGAGATAGGTAGCAGGAGGGAAGATAGAAGATAGATGGCACCTTTAACATCTCTGTAGCATTCTTATTTCATTTAGTGATAGAATAATGCTCCTTGTAAAATGTTCCCAAGCACTTTTACCCAAGGCTACCATAAATGCTATATTTCTTGCAAAAAGTACTTTGTAGGTATGATTCAACTTGGAGGTTGGAAACCTATTCCGGATCAGTTGAGTTAGACCTAATATAACCATAGCATACAAAAACAGTGAGTTTTGTGAGTTTGTTGGCAGAATGAATGAGTCACAGAGAAATTCAGATGGAGTTTAGGGACCAGGAGGTAAATAAGAAATATCAGCTGTGCAATTGCAGAGTTGAATTCTGTCAAAATTTCAAAATTTCAAAGATATCATTTCCTTTTTTAGATCTCAGTATTTTTAGCACCCAAGTCATTGTAAAGGCTTTGTTGTGTTAAAAAAAATTTATATTTAGCTACTATTATAAATGATATTTTAGAATAACAAGATTTAAAATATTTTCTAAAGGTTTATTTAGAGTTAATACATAGAACAAAATTTATTAATTTTTAATGTATACTTGTATCCATTTTGCTATTTCCAAAGACATTAAAATATACTTTAAATTATTAGACTAGATCAGTTTTTTAAAAGGAAAGGGAAAAAAAAACATTATTTTCACTGGTCTTAATTTATTTCAATTTTTGAGTTCTTTCTTTCTTTTGTAAATGTAAACATTTCCTTGAGTTTGATGAGGGGAGTACCTTGGAGAGAAGGCTCTAAGACCTGATAAGCTGCTTGCTGGCTGTGCAGGGATCTCTAGGGATGCAGCTAGAGTGACTCTCCTGTACGTAGCCTTTTATGTGATCCAACTGCTTGTAAATCATCCGTGTTTTTATAAGTAACTCATGAATCAGTCTTCTGTTAAGACTTCTCTTTAAGTTATTGTTTCCTATCTATGATGAGCAGACAGTTTTTCATATTTCTCCAGGGAAAGAACACCCATCCATTGGAGAAGGGATATTCTCTTTCATATTTGAAGCATGTTTTTTCTAGATATAGATTTCTGGACCTATGTAGAATTTTGGTCTCCAGTCTTTTCCATTCATTACTCTAAATATAACATTTTTTTTTTCTCTATTTGATTCACATCAAGCAAGGATTTCTCACAAAGTCTTCTTAAATTCTGATTTTTCTTCCACTGACCCTTGAATGGTTCTTGTTGTACCTCTTATGACTGTCTTCCATAGTTTCTCTTTTATTTTTGTTTTTATGGGTGGAAACATAACTGTACATGGTGGTCTTGGTACTCTCATGTTCTCAGGTCTCCAGATCTGCCACCTGAGCCTCTTGGAAACAGTTATTATTCCTTCTCTTCCTTCAGACAGCCTGCTTTCCTTTTCTCTTTTCATAGTTTCCATCAGAGCTGTATTCTGCCGTTTGATATCTCTTTGTTTCACTTTGGTCTCTTCTGTGTACAGAAGTTCAGCTTCACGAGATCGTTCTTCCCATGCCCAGCCTCCCATTGACTCAGCTAAAGGTTCTGCTTATTCCCACTTGTTATCACACCCAGCACTTTCCTTTGAATGTGTCTTACAGTTCTCACATTTCCACTGTGTCTATTATTGTGTGTTGCTGCGTGTTACACATTATTTACTATGAATACAAACTTACCATAAACACAGCATGTTAGTTATTGTCAGATAAACCCAACTTCTATGGTTTTCTATGAAAATCTAATGTGTAGTTTTCCTCTAGGTAGTATTGGCTGTTGACTTTCTTTTGTTTCTTTGTCTTGTTGTTGTTGTTGTTTTAAATATTTTATCTAATTTGATGTTGGTAGCTGAAGTTCTTACCTAAGACACTAAACTAGATAAATGACTCCTATGTCTGAAAGTGCATGTTTCTTTTTCTTGCTGCTGGCCTTAATATTTGGTTTTTATTTAAATAATATAGTTATCAATTTGACTGACATTGATATTTTTGTTACCATGGTTACTGTCAGCACATGCTACTCTTTAGATCTATGTAGATTCTTTCTTATACAAGGAGACTAATGGATGGGGTCTTTCCGTTTTGTTGTGCTGTCACCCTTGAACCAAGAATGCAGCTTGGTTCTTGCACACTTTGTCCTCACTGTGGTTTTGCTTTTATCAATTTACAAAGTTTTACAAAAAAGTCATCAGAAAAGGCAAGAATATTTTGTCTTATGTATACGTACCATCATAACAGGGCAAATAAAGGTGGGCAACTAGAATTATGATAACTTGGATGAAGAGTTATTGTAATAATTGGTCATATTTTATATACATGCTGAAAGAAATAGACTGAAGGTCAACTAAAACAAATTCACAGGTTATAGTTATCCCTAGATGATAGTGATAAAAGACAATGAATGTAATTTTATATTATATCTATGTGATATACAGGTTATGTATCACTATGGTTTTGTAACTGTATTATTCTAGTTAAGGCAAAACAGTGTATGGAATATGCTAGTTATACATGCATATGTATATCTCCGGATTTCTATTCCACTCATTTGAGTTTAAATCGTAAATACTTTCTTGAATCAACCCATTTCTTATTAATGAATGATAAAACTATAAGTCAAAACAACAATGAGTGTTTGCTAAGACAATTAGATAATTTTCTATCAGATATAATAGTTGATATCTGAGGAAAGAGCACGTTGAAGTAACTTATAAGGTATTTTTAAGTTACTAGTTCATGTTTCATATTAAAATATTATATAAGTACTCAAATTCAGGAAGCAACTTGTAGAGTAAATCTATATCCCAAGCGTCTACTCTGTGCCTCATTGTTCTTCAAGGACAGAAATTAAAACTTCCTGGAGATGGCGAGAGATTACGGCCTTCTAGAAAATGAAGGAGCCACTAGTTTAGCTTGTGATCATTAAATTATATGCAAAGCAAGTTCTCTGGAATAAAGGCCTAGAGGGACAAATGAAGACTATGGCTTTACAAAGAAAACTAAGAATGTGACAAAAGACCTGGTTTTGAGAAACAAAGGAGAAATTGGCAGATGTAAATTCTGAATTATTATCAAGCTTCATGCCTACAAATAGTTACACCATCAATTGCCAGATAACCAAGTACAAGCAGGAAGAGACTCCATGAAAGAATTTGGAATCAAGAGGAAAGATTTAAGAAAGCATACAGAAAATCCTTCTGGAAAGAATGGAGGTTGAGTGTCTTGTGAAAATCTGGGGCCTATTTCATTTTCTGATGGACTAGCAAATTTTGATGATTTGGATTTTAAAAAGAACAAAACAAATCATAACATAACAAACAAAAACAAAAAGATAAAGCAAGCAGTCTTCATAGGTGGCAGGTGCCACCTGAAGTGTAAGAAGCACATTCTTATGATCACAGAAGCACAGTTTGGGTTTGTCACTCAGTCTACCTGTCTGTCTATCTGTCTGTTTGTTGGTCAGGAAAAAAACTAATGTAGTAAACTTAAATAAGAGTTAGTGTAAAATTGTACACACTGTGTGAGATGCCTCCCACACAAGTATTGATCCCATTTGTTAATTTCCACATTAATGTAGCCATCTCCTTTTTGGATGTTGGTCCTGGTGAGTTCTCAGCATTTGGCTTTTCTGGTCTTTTCATAGCATGTCTACCTCCTCATGCTTCCTGAACTAACACTGGCTTTGAGTTCAATCCCTGGATTACAATCAAAGACCCTTTGTTCTTCTCTTTAGCCAGCAAGGTTGGCTGGATCACAGGTAGTTCCATTGGGGGTTTTGATCCATTTATGGAAAATATTATAGGTTCTCTGTTAGTTTCTTCCCAGATGCCAGGAGCAAATCTGAAAACTAATTGAGTAAATAACCTCACTTGAGACAGACAAACTCAAATTATTTAACAACTGCCTCATTTACGTCTACATAAACTAATTTCTGAAAAATCTGGGTCCTGAAAATAAACACCTTCATAATGAAATTATTCACTAGCGAATACACAATACAAAGGTAAAAAGATTCCAAAATTACAAAAGGCCTAGAATCTTCCATTTTTAATTTTATGTGACATGTATGCCTGCGTGTATTACGTGTACCATAGGTATGCAGAACCTCCAAAGGTCAGAAAAGATGTCAGGTCCTCTGGGACTGGTGTCATGTGTGTTCTAGGAACTAAACCTATGTACCTACAAGAATAGTGACTGCTCTTAAGCACTCCATTCTCATTCCTACTCATAAGATGCTTACAGTCTTCTAAAGGAAGGTAGAAATGCAGAATCAGTCTAAAAGTTCCATACATTGTAATTATGCTGCTATGACCCAACTCTTATTAGAAATTCCCTAGAATTTTGTGAGAAGTTCATTTAAAGTTGGTTCTCAAAGATACTGGAAACTTTATATTTCAAGAACAAATAACTGAAATGCATTTTTATCAAAATAATCATTAAACTATTATCTTCACTTTTAGTCTACAGTTCTATAATGCTCATTATTCTCTAAAGGATTCTAATAGTATCACTATGCTGGGCCTTTTATGGCCACGGACCCATGATAGCTGAAATGTGGATAATAATCCCTGCATGTTGTGGTAAATCTCCTATTCCAGATATGTCCTTGTAATAAAAACACAACACAGTTAATATGATTACATGCTGTGTGCCAAGATTGGGCAGATCTACCGCTACACTACCATCTTCCACAGCTTATGAGACCTCTTAAGAACTTGAAGTTTCTCCAGGCCATGTGCTTTCTGCTCTGCTTTTCTTCTTCTTCCTCCTCCTCTGTGTCCTCTCCCTCTTCCATTTTCTCCTTCTCTTCCCGACCTTCTGCTCCACCTTCCCTTTTATCTGCCCAATCATCAGCTTTCCTTTATTTTGCAAATTAAGGTGTGAAATAGGTATAAAGCAAATCACCTGAGTGCTGACTCATTACTTGTTCACAACCACTCACAGAGAACAGAATTAACATAAAATATAATTAGCCCCAGGGCTATCCACTACACCTGCATATCTTCCTCATGTTCTGTTTTATATCCATTTGGAAATATAAATTCATCTGGATAGAAAAGATTGGGTATAAATTATTTTCAGGTTTAAGCCAGCCTACCAAGACATTTAGTCTTAATCTCATACTTTACTGCATGTACTTGAAGTCAACTAAACTGGCTGTATTATTGTCATGACATAAGACTTGCACTGTTTTTTGGGTATTTGATCGTGTAAAGTCAGAGGATGGATCACAGTCCTCTATAGTCACAGAACCTTCTCTTTCAGTTTCTTTCTTCTCCGATGGGTGGCATCCTACTGGCAGATAATTCCTCCTTGGAAGACATAGCTGGCACTGCCCTCTGCTCATATGGTACCGCTGTCTTTATCTTAACCTCTCTGATTTCCCTGCCCCTCACACTGTTTATTTATCATTTGTCTTCACAGTCTAGTGTTTGATGAACATCACCTATAAAGATAAGCAAAACTAATCCTACCCTCGATAGTCATGAATCCTCTTTTTGCTTGTAAAGTAAAACCAACTTCCCTGTGTAACTTTCAGCAATATTCCCTTCAGCGTAAGTCTTAAAGGGATGCTGTTCACCAGCCAAACATGTGAGCACAAACTTAAAAGTATACTTACCATTTTATTTTCATCCTAGAAGTAGGCCTGGTTTATTAACAGCCGATTCCATTTCATCCTTACTGTACTGGGACTTCTATACCTATATAACCATCTTCAAATGGTTTTGATGTTATTAATCTTCAAAATTCAAAGTTATTTTGTAAAGAGATAACAATTATCAGTTAATAATAGCTTAAGAACATCATACATGATACAGGAATACACAATTTACATATCTTCTTCAGTACACATTTGTACTGGCTAGCTTTGTGTCAACTTGACACAGCTTGAGTTATCACAGAGAAAGGAGCTTTAGTTGGGGAAATGCCTCCATGAAATCCAGCTGTAGGGCATTTTCTCAATTAGTGATCAAGGTGGGAGGGCCCCTTGTGGGTGGTGCCATCTCTGAGCTGGTAGTCTTGGGTTCTATAAGAGAGCAGGCTGACCAAGC
This sequence comes from Mus pahari, assembly GCF_900095145.1. Taxonomy (NCBI): domain Eukaryota; kingdom Metazoa; phylum Chordata; class Mammalia; order Rodentia; family Muridae; genus Mus; species Mus pahari. The sequence goes on along the minus strand of NC_034590.1, from coordinate 162,164,837 downwards.
CAGGGGAGGCAAGCCAGTAAAGAACATCCCTCCATGGCCTTTGTATCAGCTCCTGCTTTCTGACCTGCTTGAGTTCCAGTCCTGCATCCTTTGGTGATCAACAGCAGTATGGAAAAGTAAGCCGAATAAACCCTTTCCTCCCCAACTTGCTTCTTGGTCATGATGTTTGTGCAGGAATAGAAACCCTGACTAAGACGACATTCAACTTTCTTTTACTTCTTAAAATGGATGAAGGGCATAGCCTAGCAATTATGCTCAAATATGTACTCTAGATATACAGTATATCAGTCCTTATAGAAAACATATAAATTAATCTTCATAACTTGATTCTCACTGAGGATTATCCTATCATCCATCAACTGATGAAGAATAAATAAAATTTAGTGTACTTATAAAATATAATATTATTCACCAATAAAAACACATGAGATACCTACACATACTAAACTATCGATGGAACTTGCACATATTGTCAGAGAAGGGAGACATAAGTAACTACATATATTAGCAACCCATTTAAGTGTAATGGACTGGACTAGACTAGACAAATCTATAAACACAGAAATTTGTTATGTGGAAGTTCTAGCAAAAACTGAAAGGCTTGTTTAATGGTCGAAAAATCCAGGGCATGTTTTTGGTACAATGGATATATTCTAAAACTAAAAGCAGTGATGGATCCTGGATTATGTGAATAAATAGAAACCTGCTGAATTAAACACTTTAAAGGGTAAATTGCATAGTGCGTGAATTATGCCTTAATAAAACTGTTTAAAAAAATAAAGAAAACAAAAGAGGTCTTTAAATTTTCAGAATATTCACTGCAGGTTTCTCTCCAATATTGAATTGCCCACGTGAATTACACTGATGGATATAATGAGATTACCTTTATATGGTTTATTACCCTAGTACAAAGCAAGGTCCTGCAGTGTGAGAATTGAGTGAACTAAATGGCCACCTGTGGTCTGGTGAGGGCTCTTTCTAAGACAGAAGTTCCATAAAGCTGTCAGCCTTTTTTCTTCCCCATAGGTCGTTTTTGAGACTGAGGCTAATATATAGGCCCAGAAAGGTTTCTTACAATTTCCTCCCTGGGAGTCAGTTTTTCATGGCTGCTGATCTACCCTAAATGGCTTTTGACACAGGTAAAATTATGGGACATAGAAAACATAATCCAAAGTAGCTCTGGTGTCCCACTAAGAGCAATGCTATGATGTCAAAGGTTTTGAGTACATTTTGAATGTGTGGTTGTGCATTTGAACACGTGCATGCACACATGCATGTGTGTGTGTGTTAGATTGTTACAACTTAAATTGTGGTAGCTATTCCTCCTCATAAAAAATTACATAGCCTTGAAAACCAAGACATTCCTCTTCAGTAAGGATAGTGTGACACTAACTGGAAGCCAGATGGGAAACAGGTTTGGGTTAGGACTTACTGTCACAAGCCAGTTCACCTGCAGAGAGTACTAAGCTTGTGTATGCTTCTGCCAACCCATCATTTCTTTCCTGTAAGGGTAAAGGGATTTTATATATAAATGTTTCCAAGGAAAGTTTGGCTTCAACTAATGTTGGGTTTTAAATAGCATTCTTGGCTATGATGCTTTGTTGGAAGCATCTCAATTACTTCAAATCATGTTTATTTTGGGCTGTCATACACTGGTACTACAGGGGAATACAGAACATGAAGACCCTTAGCATCTCTGAAATCTGTGCCTCTATCACAGTTACAGCTAAAACTATATCCCCAGATCAATTTAACTAGCTATACAAAGAATATCTCCACCCTATAATTTGAGATGATTGAGTCACTTTGGATAATTAGATACTCTACTGGTGGCTTCCCACTGATAACAAGTACTTTTATTATAGATCTCTCTTTCTAGCAAAGACCACTGAGCTGCCTTTCCTACCTTATCTCGACGCTTGGAGAAGATACTAAGGACAATGTCAGAGGCATAATGATAAAACTCAGTGACTTTAGGGTCAGAACGCTGATTATTTGCTATAAGAGGAATGATGTAAAACCATTCCACTTACCTCACATATTAGTTTACTATGTGTTGCTGTGATGAATACCTTACCATAGCAACTTCAAAAGGGAAGATGTTATTTTGGTGCATGGTTGGAATGAGTAGAGTCATTCCATCAGAGTGGGAAGGTATGGTGCTATGTCTGTGAGGATGAAGTGGCTGATCACAGTGGACTCACGTTCAAGAAAAAGAAAAGGAAGACTTCTCAGACTCAGTTGGCTTTCTCCCCAACTTTTTGATTTTTCTTTGAACCTGAGCCCCTCCCCCAGGAGATGTTACTGCTCTCGTGCCTAATGGGCATTCTTTCAGCTGATCATCTGAAAGGCCTTCACAGAAATGATTCCAATAAACTGACAAAAGAAGATCAGCCATTACATTCCTTTCTACTCTCAGCATCCTCATCTGAGAAATCATTACAAATACTGTGCCAATTATAGTCTTGTTCTGAAGAATACTAAAGGAACTAAGGCATAAGAAACTATGCCATTGCCTGGCAAATACAGAAGTGGATGCTCACAGTCATCTATTGGATGGATCACAGTGCCCCTAATAAAGGAACTAGAGAAAGTACCCAAGGTGCTAATGGGGTCTGCAACCCTATAGGTGGAACAACAAAATGAACTAATCAGTACCCCAGAGCTGTGTCTCTAGTTGCATAAGTAACAGAGGATGGCCTAGTCAGCCATCAATGGGAGGAGAGGCCCTTGGTCTTGCAAAGATCATATGCCCCAGTACAGGGGAATGCCAGAGCCAGGAAGTGGGAGTGGGTGGGTTGGGGAGCAGGGCAGGGAGAGGGCATAGGGGGCTTTGGGGATAGCATTTGAAATGTAAATGAAGAAAATATCTAATAAAAA
>NC_034590.1:162149144-162161062 GCF_900095145.1 Mus pahari | reverse complement strand
TGATATCTTTGTGATACCTATGTATTACTAAATACATTTGTAATCATCTTCTTGGTAATATGAATGGCTTGATATATATATATATATATATATATGAAGACAGCAAGGAAAGGTAGATTAAACAAATATGAACAACTATTGTGTTAGAATTTAAGCCAAGCTTGTACTTTATTTGGGCTCTGTTACTGCCTCCTATGCTGGGTGATGGGAAATGCCATATGATTCCTTCAAATGGCACAGGGTAAAGGACCCTTTAGAAACCAACCATAAAACAATTCTACTCAAAGAAGGCCCCTTTTAGTCCCAACAACGTTGGGAATCTTAGCACAAATTTTTCTGTCAGTGTGTAAAATTTACATTATTTTCCTTGTCCTTCACTATGAATAGATAATTTCAATAATGATTATGGGGTAAGCAACCTCCACTTAGGAGCTAGAGGGAGTAAATCAAGACTTTAACCCAGGACCCAACAAAAATAATGCCTCTAGAACGACTGGAGAATTGATCTTCCTTTGTGTGCTCGGGTTGTCTGCCTATTACTTTTACACATTTTTGTGTGTTTGGTGTTTTGATATTCCTCGCTAATCATTCTAAAGATATTTATTTTTAATGATAGTACATGTTAGCCTAAAATATATATTATGATTTTTATCATATAGTTTCATAACTGGGTTTTCAGTGAGTTTAGCTATGCATTTTTATTTTACTGTTAATCTTAGATCAAGTTTACTATCTATACCCATATGGATTTCATGTCTAGATTTCAGCTATTTTGACTTTATTACCATTATGGAAAAATTGGGCTTCAGACAGACTTGTTTTATGTCAAGAAGTACATTTACATCATGTTTGTTTGTTTGTGTTTGTGTCTATGGATCAAGTGTGGGTATGGAGGGTAGGTATATTTTATAAGACATCATTCTCTCTGTAATATATAGATGTTTTTCATGAATATATTACTTATGCTAGATGATTAAGCTGTATTCTTGCAAAATTATTATATATGTACATGTTTAAATGTATTGAGTAAGCTATTTATAGGGACACAATTATGAGTTTAATTGGGTATGTTTTTCATTAATGAGTTTGTTCATTGATGGATGTATATAAAGGATGATTATAAATGCTGGGCAAATAAGGAAAATAATTATGTTTGAAAAAGCAAAAATATAATTGATGGACATCATTAGAAAGATAACTGCACATATTCCCAAAGGAATAAATTGGTCTGGGATTAAGTGAGTGGGCAATAAGGAGGAAGTGACTGGCATAAAGAAGAGCTGCACACAGAGAGAGGGGTATGCCCAAATGAAGGGAGCATGGTTGAATATATAAGGGCACAGAGTAGACTAGAACTCTTCATGATGACAGAAGCCAGAGCTGGGGAATAGCAGGCCTTTCCATAAAGAACTGACTACCCAGTGTGGTTCTCAAGGATGAAAATTTTAAGTTGCTTCGTCTCAGAAAAAGAGAACAGTGTTACCTTATTCTTGTATAAGTTGGCAGGGATGTGAAGAACTTTTCTAGTAGGGACCAACTCAGAATCTCATGCTGTAGACCTAGCTTTAGTTTCCGGGTTCCATTGGTGCAGTTTCATTGGTTGTTCCATTTGCTTTCACATAGATAATTCCAAGCATGTCCCATATTATCTTTAACCTTTAACTACTTTTACAACACCAACTTCTTCTTGGTAGCTGCATACCTTCACCTAATCCAATATATAGATAGATAGATAGATAGATAGATAGATAGATAGATAGATAGATAGATAGATAGATGTTAGGACACAAAAACATGAACTTTTGCTTTTGTGAGTCTGGCTTATTTTACTTAATGTGAGCACTGAAAGTGTGTCCATTTTCCAGTAAATGATGTTTCATTTTTCTTTATGGCTGGATAAAATTTGAATTCTTTATTCATTCATATGTTCAAAGACAGTTGGCTGTTATGAATGGTGCTGTTATAAACAGATATTCAAAGATCTTTGTAGTAGGTTTTCTTGAAGTCTTTACATACCTGAACATGGAATAGTTGGGTCATCTGGAGGTTTGAGCTTCAGTGTTTCTGATGGACCTCTATACTTTTCTTGTCTTCATAGTAGGAAACAAACTCATTCCCACTAACAATGTATGAGAGTTCCCTTTTCCCATACCTTGAACAACATTTGTTCTTATTTGTGGTATTGCTGGTAAGAATTCTGATGAAGGTGAGAAGGAATTTTTCAGGAAGTTGTATTTTCATTTTCCTCCTGATAATTATGACATTTGAACAGTTGTTCACATTTATTAATCCAGGCTCTCAGTAAATGAAAATGGAAAACCGGTCATTTGATATTTTATTCTCACATTCATATTATATGCCAATTTCTTTATAAAAGGTGGAAATGAACTTTTAGAAAGATATGAACAATATTTAAGAGGTAAAATGGCTGATATATGATCTGTATCACAGATTTGTTAAGACATGACTCAAACTTTTGGTTTGTACTGTTGGAAGAAGCCCAAAAATTTAGTAGAAATTCTAATGTCAGTATTGGACATTTTGGGAACTTGTGAAGACTTGAGATAGCACTGGGGAGTGTGAAAATCCAACTGCTGAGTAAGTCCAGAGCTTGGGTGAGATGTATGAGTCACAGACATGGGGAATTGGGTGCATCAAGTGTAAGCAGATGGCCTCAAAGGTGTAGGTGTGTGGTCTTCAAAGAGTAGGACGTTGTGGGAATGAAGAACACAGTTCATACTTAGGCTTGAGGGATCCCAGGGTTTATTGCAAGCTTGAAGTTTATAAGCTTTGCCTAAGACAGATAGTAGAATGCTATGAGTCCTGTTGACTATCTGGCATAGCCACAATAGAGCAAATGACAAGACCAAACTTGTTGGTGGTTGGTCTCATGCTGCTATGTATTCAAATGCTAAATTGTGTACCCAAGATCTGTATGTTGTCAGCCTTTGTTGTGTGAAATTTGCTCCCCACTTTAAAACTATTGGTTAAATAAAGATGACCATAACCAATCACTGGTGAGAATAGAGTGAGGTGAAGTTTCAGTCACCTGGCTGGGGGTATTAGGTAGGGACCAGGAAGAAGAAGGGAGGGATCATGAGGAGGAAGAAGAAAAGGAGAGAAGAAAGAGTGGGGAAACGAAGGAAGAGGAAGAGAATAGGAGGTCTCCATTAGATATGATCGACGAGGAGCACATACCCATGAAAAATGGACTCTGAGGACAGGCTGGTGGAGCAGAAATAACCCAAGAAAACACAAACACCAAGTATTTGAAAAGCAAAATTGGGGAAGTAAACAATCTGGTATATAAAGAAAGTTAGACTATGGATAATTAAGAATTCATTAAATAGACACAATAGAATCTGACTTGATTATTGGCTGGGGAGATGGGTGGGTCAAAAGCAATAGCTAATAGTGTTGATTAACCTCCACTTATATCTGGCTCTCAATGTGATATGGAGTTCAGAACTAAAATCAGTGAAGATTTTTTGTGTAGATGGTATCTGTAAGTACATGGGAAAGGGGCAGGGAGTGGAGCAGAGATAGGAAAGTGTGGCACAGTCTGGGGATATCTGACTCTAAAGGTTTAGGAAGCTGGGTAATGTGTCAGAAAATAGATTCAAGCTTACTCTGTCCTTGGTGTCGTCCCCTCCCTTGTCCCCTTACTCCTTTGTCTCTTCAGACCCCAAGCTTCAGATGTAGTGCTTCAGCTGTCATAGCAGTTAATTAAGTGAATCTATCCTGCTTCTGAGAGATTCTGCACAAAGCATGTCATCTCAGTGTATCTAGTTTGCTAATGGAGGGCTTCCCAGGAAAGAATAGGACATCTGAGAGCTATAAGAAGGATTTTATATTTATTAAACAATAAATGGGAAACATATCAATATGATCAAATAATGTATTGTTAATGCAACAATCTTCAGAAGTAGCACTTATTGCAAAATGCATCAGTCAGCAGTGTCAATTATGATTCCTAAATAACCTGTCCCTTTGCATGAAGTGATCCCTTTCTTACTATTAGCTCTCTTAAAGCTACCCCTCAGATAAACACAAACTGGTTGAAACATGCTATTTTCCCCCTGATCCTCCCCAAACTAATTCTTAACTTTAGTTTTGACTGAGTGGCTTCATGTTAGTCAAAAAAATGGAGGATGTGTACTGAAACTTGTCACTTTCTAGTATCAGCAAATTAACATTAAATAAGTAAAACCTTAAAGGTAGAAAGTCCAAATGGCCCAGGGGTGAAGCCTGGGACACAAAAGGGTTTGGTTGTAGAAGGAGCTGAATATGACTCAGACATGGAAATTGGGCTAAGAAAGCCTCATCCAGTACATGCGGAAGGAGTAAATAAAAACATAGGTATCCTATTGCTGACACATGTTAGGCCAGCTAAAGAAAGCTGTGACATGTTGGTTTGTCATGTCTTATAAGCCTTCATGTTACACACTGTTCCTAGGGCAATCTAATGTACCCAAGAACAGTCCATCATTATGTGAATTGCACTAACATCTCAAACTTTTCAAAATTGAGTTAATAAATCAGAAAAGTTGAAGTAAGAATCATGGCTAAAGTCTCAGTTTAAGTGCCTGTCATAGTGATCAATTCTTTTTTTGGTTTTTGGTTTTTGGTTTTTGGTTTTTGGTTTTTGGTTTTTGGTTTTTGGTTTTTGGTTTTTGGTTTTTGGTTTTTGGTTTTTGGTTTTTGGGGGTTTTTTATTTTGTTTTTCGAGACAGGGTTTCTCTGTGTAGCCCTGGCTGTTCTGGAACTTACTCTGTAGACCAGGTTGACCTCGAACACAGAAATCCACCTGCCTCTGCCCCACAAGTGCTAGGATTAAAGACCTGTGCCACCACTGCCTGGCTAGGGATCAATTCTTAAGGGAGAAACCATTTACTAACCTCTTTTTCAGGGTATTTGCCCATCGTTCGACTAGTAGTGAGGACCTTTCACTGTGGCTCCAGTCAAACTTGTTATGTTGCAAGAAGAATTTTGTAGTTACCCTTTGAGTTTTCATATTTGCAAAATATCCAGACTGAACTGGATAACTGAGTTTATCCTTTATGCATTAACATGCACCGTCTTATTGATGAAGACCCCTTCAGAGAGGGTCTTTATTAGATCCTTGCTGCTGCCACTATGGAGAACAAATTTGAGTGGCCTTTCAGAATTAAAATCCACCATATAAAGACCAAGAATCAAATAAATGAGTTTCTGGGGTACATTTACCATGTTGTGCACCATTCAAATAAACTTATAAATTTATATAAAAATTATATAAATTTATATATTGATTTATGAAATAAACAATAGTCCCTACCAGTCAAAATCCTTAATCAGCCTGAACATTATGTTAAGATGCCATCAAACTATATTTTTGACATTCTTGAACCAACTTCTTAATGTTTTCGTTTCCTTTCTCATTTACCAATATGTACACCCTCTAAAAGGCACAGTATACTTCCCCAGGAAGGAAAGCAATGAGTTTTACTGGTAAATTGTTGTCCTATGAGCATTTATAAGCATGAGTGGGTTGATATATTTAGTCTTATCTTGCTGTAAGTACCTTTGTGCCTAAAGTATCATGTGACCATTAAAACACAACTTTATAAAGCCATACTCTTATTCTAGAATAGAATTTTCCATATTGAGTTGGTTTCCTCTGATATTCACTTTGCAGAATTTTTGCCAAATATATTATTCACTTAATACTCTACTTTTATTAGCTTTTTTCTTTTTAACAGCACTTAACAGTGGTTCTTGTTGTGGATGGGCCTGGTGCTGTTCTTGTGAACCAATCACCTAATGAAGAAAGGAGTCAATCACTGGGCGAGTAGGCAGGACTTCTGGGTTGGAGGGCAGAAGAGAGGTAGCAGGAGAAAGTTAGGTCCTCTTTTGAACAGTACAGCGGAGGGGTAAAATGTAGCTGCTAGAGTTTCCCGGCATCACAGCCAATCCACAAGGATTCACCATCAGAGGAGTCAGATTTAATAAGGCTTACAAGATTAGGATTTAGTTATGCCCAGAGAGTGAGTTACCATTGTTTCTGAACTAAGTCTGTGTTGTGTTTTCCTTCAACGTGGCGGCTCATCTGGGTTTGAGAGAGAAAGGTACAGAAGCAACGGGTGGGTTTGCCAGATGTGTACCACAAAGACCATGGGGTATTTGAAGCCGGGTTTGGCATGGTAATGACCCGCCAGTGGGAACTTACTGAGCTTCATGGAGACGTTTTGGGAGCTCCAGGACAAGGAGTCTCCACAAGATAAAAACAGATCAGCCATTGCCCTCCAGTGCTTGGTTGGCCAAGCTGCCGGGGCAAAAGTGGGAATGAGCGGGACCATCTTCTTTTTAATGTTTCCTGCCACAGGTTCTGAAACTTTCCTCTTGTTTGTCAGAATACTTGTCTAATCAATTTACTATATTATTAAAATATAGTTAAACTTTTATATTCTGGATCATTTTACCTTATGCCCCTCATATATTCTGTAATATATATATTTTTATCTTTTTATAACTTATGGATCAGTTTTTCTCCAATTTATTTGAAATATTATTCTATTAATTACTGGCCAGTTTACTTCCCCTTAGCTTTCAATGAACTTTCGAATTGGTTATTCAACCAATATGCAAACAATACTAAACATACACAACATTTAAACAGTAATCATTTCTTCCTATTTTATTTCCTTTTCCTTTTGATTACCAAGTAATTGATCATATCCCCTAAATTTTGGCTTAACTTTCTTCTTTTAATGTGTTTGTTTCTCCTTAGCTGATTTAATAGTTATGGTTCTCTCTTGATAAAATTTCCCATTTCTTCTATTAGGGATTTAGGTTTTTCTGTACTTTACATGCCTGTGTTTGTATGGAATTTTAAGCCCATAAAATTCAATTTTCAGTAATGAGCACTTATTGACCAAGTATAGTTAGGAATTGTTCACTGCCTTTTCTCCATGTGTCTTCCCTCCTAAGCATTATCACAAGAGCTGGAGATCTCAGTAGCTATCAAGATACAGATCACTCACCAGAAGACAAATATCAGAAATAAAATAACTAATGTTATTTGCAGTTTGATATAAATTATTTATGATAGATATTTCATGCTTTTAACTATCTGTATATGAGTTCCTGTCATCATTAATCTTTGAAATTGATAACATATAAAAATTAAATAATCAGAATTTTATATATATTTTATTAAATAAGTATATCTTATGAATTTTTAACACTATAATTAGAGATTACACAAAGATACAAATGTAAAAATATAAGTATGTTTACCTAGTATTGCTTATAAATATGAAGAAATTGTTAACTATTATAAGTGTATGTTAATAATTGGTTAAAATATATGATAAACTAAAAGAATATCAAATATAAATGATGTAAAATAAATATGATCAAGTTTATGAATACTTATATTTTATTTCTCTAAAAATGTTTGAATATTATGTTAGTCTACTACAAAAGAAGAAAACTATCAGTTGAGAAAATGTATAGTCTTATATATAGCAACATAAAGTTTATTTTTCAAGATTCATAAAAATGTTTTTCTACACTGTTACTTTTTCTCAATTTACATGATAATGTTGATATGTAAGAACCAGTCATATATAATGACTCTGAGTCTAATGTTGCTTGTATTAATGCTTACAATTGGCTAGGACTCTCATTTCTTTATGTGCCACAGAGATTCAGTTAAATAAAATTAGCATTCATCTTTAATAATTAAACTATGATCATATGAATAACTCATATTTTGTTATATGCATTTCCTTGATAGGACCCTGGATGTATCCCTGGAAAGATAAAATTCTGAATGAACAATGCTTTCTTTTGAATGGACTTCCAATCTTACTGTCATTGTGACTCATGCAGTGCCCATTCAACCCCCTTTCTTGACACAGCTTTAGAGATCCTTTTATATGGCTCATACTGTGACTTTTATATGTTTACTCCTCTATCAAATATGTCCAGGTAACACAGAGTAAAGAAGATTCACTGAGTAATTAATTGACCAGAGAACAATTTCTTGTCAGAATGGAGATACATGGCTTAGCTTCAGTGCCTTGTGAACACCTGTTTCACACTGTGGCACTGTGAATGAGACTCTGACAGCCATAAACTGAATTGACAGATATCAAGGATGATAAATATCAAATGGTAGATTAATGGTGTATAGCATGTAATACTTTGAGTTTATTTATATATAAAATCTCACATTTAGTCATTCTGTATTAAATTATATTGGGTTGTATTGAATTGAGCTGATATAAGAATGTTAAATTTCATGAATGAACCCATTGATTAACTTTAAAATTAATCTTTTATAATGACTAAAATATTGGGACTCTAGGGATGGATTTCATTCTAAATCTCCATGTTTTTACTTTGTGTTTTATAATTTTCTTACATGTAAAGCAGTCAGTGTGCTTATTAGGATTTTCATGCATGCTATCCTAACACTAATGCCAATTATTTCAAATGTCCTGTCAATTTACTTATTTAACTCCTGTTCCATCAAATGTCACACTTAGATTGATTGCTTTGTAATGCCTCCAAAGTGCAGGCAAGAATGTGTCCTTTAGAGGGAAGCTATATAACTAAGTGTTGAGACAAATGTACAGAATGAAATTGAACCTTATGGGTGCTGGTTGCATTAATTAGGTCACGGGGTACAACCCAATGTGTATGTCATAAGATATTTGTAAATCAAATTTCAAAGTGTTTCTGTTTGTTAGCTGCCCTGAATTCCCGCAAATGTGATATTAGACTATTTGAGACCATGTTTGGTATCACTGAGATATCTGGGTTTGTTTCTATTTTTGTACTGTGGTTGTCAAAAGTTTTTAAACATAAATTAATAATTTAGGTATAAATTTATTAAATGAAAGTTGAGTTATTGCTATGATACATTCTCATTACTACCCATATGATGATATTCTCATGGTGCCATCTAAAGTTGTCTTTATTAAACATTAAATGAACTGAGGAAAACCCATACATTTGGCATATTTGGACATGAATTTTCACTCTATACTTCTGCACATAAAGATGCAGGATGAACAACATGTGTTCATTATATTCCTGATTTATATAAAACTAAATCTTAGTATAACCATATACTGTGATATCCTAGTCACTCGCTTAGACATTCCTCATTCTCAGTTAGGAAACGTTTTCTTTGTCATGTATTAGTTTACTTACTGTACATGCAAGAAAATTCCTACAACACAGTTAAGACTCTGTGTGTGTGTGTGTGTGTGTGTGTGTGAGAGAGAGAGAGAGAGAGAGAGAGAGAGAGAGAGAGAGATTTGTCATTTATTTATCTGTTTATGAGAGATGACAGACAATATTCTACTGTCCTATCATGATTATGTGGAATTAAAGTGGCAAAGAGTATGATTATAGCTGAGATCCCAGCAACCCAGAGTGTGGACTGCTCTGAATATAGATAGACCAATACTATTAAGCACTGAGAAAACACTCAGATGACGAAGCTCAACCTTAAGATCTGGGAAAGTTAGAAAAATATGTAAGGTAAGGTCATAATTCAAACAGGTTGTTTATTTAAAAATTAGCTGCAGATATGAAAGAGTGGTCGTATTCAATCATTAGCAAGGCAGGACTGTGATTGAGCCATCACTAGATGGGCCAGAGTGGAAGGGCAAAAAGACTGAATAAATTAGCAAATGGGTTTTTGATGTCATAAAGATTAGCATTCATTTTATAAAATGAACGGAGAAAAGAAGTAGGTTCTTTGATGGCAGTAATAAAAGCACACTCTCTGAAAACTACCAAAAAGAAAACGAAAGCAATGTCAATTTCAAGATAAAATAAGGAACCGTCACTTCAGATTTTTTATAGATATTAAGCATAAGAGAAAATATTCAGAACAAATATCAACATCAGCAGTGAAATATTAAAATTTTTTCTATTGAGTTGGGGGAAATTAAAGGAATGATATCTGTAGCTATAATCATTTTGTATTACCTTGTACCATTCCAGTGAGGTAAATGAAAACTATGACTTGGAAAATTTTTTAAAAACAAGTTGCCAGGTTTTTAAGATGATTAATAAGCAACTTTACTAAGTCAATAAAGCTTGTATATAATAATGAACAATAAAGAGAGGTAGTAGAATACTTTAAATTTATTCCATTCAAAATGACACCAAATCATCTCAAATACATTAGAATAAATATTTAAAATATTCAAAATACACATAAAGTCACAAATATTACTGATATGAAATATTTTATTAGATATTTTCTTCATTTATATTTCAAAGACTATCCCCAAAGCTCTCTATACCCTCCACCCGCCCTGTTCCCCAGCCCACCCACTCCTGCTTCCTGGCCCTGGCATTCCCCTGTACTGGGGCATATGATCTTTGCAATACCAAGGGTCTCTGCTCCCATTGATGACTGACTAGGCCATCCTCTGCTAAATATTTAAGGGTATATATTAATCTAATTTTTATCCTTTACATAGAATGAAAACTCAATTTTTAAAAATATTTGGCTATTATCAAGTTTTCTATACAATAAATACAATGAGAGTAAACATCTCTTAGAGTATTTGAAAAAGAATATAAGTTATACATAAAAATTCAAACTGAAAAGAATAGCAACAGTAACATGTAGAGGAACAGCAAAGTTTAAGAGCTAAGACTACTCAGGTTGTCCACTCTTTCTTCAACAGATACAGTGTGGTATTGTCAGAAAGACTGAGAAATATACCACCCAAACACAAAAGATCAATAAACATCACACCCATGCATAAATCATCTTTTTGTCAGACAGAACATAATGCTGGAGTATAATTCAGAAATAAGATGCTAAAATCAGTGACCTTCATACATTCCTGCTATGAATGGGTACAATTTGAAATATAAACACAATTACAATGTTACTGTCTTTGGTACCTGCCAAAATAAATGCTAAAACACAAAGTAAAATATAAGAAAAAAATCAGATTCTAATGGACATCAGTAAAGTCCAACAAAATCAATAGTAAGTTATGCCACATTCACGGACAGGAAATTCAATAATGTCAAGATGAAAGACAATATTTCCTTACTTGACTTAAAGAATCAGTTTAGTATTAATAAAAATCCAAGCCAGTAGCCATGAGGATATTATCAACATTTTCAAGCTTTACATAGAAATGTAAACAGACCCAAATAGCAAACATAATGTTGAAGAACAAAGGTTGCCCAACGTCAAGATTCATCCTAAACCTGCGGTCAACAAGAACATAGGACCTTGACAAAGGAGAGAAGAAGTGATGTGGTAGATGCCCCAGGTGCCACAGAAATAGATGCCCCTATGTATAATCAGCCAAGCTATGATAAACCATAAAGAAAAATGTAATGGAAAACAGTTAGTCCTTAATCATCAGGGAAATGCAAATCAAAACAACCTTGAGATTCTACCTCACACCAATCAGAATGGCTAAGATCAAAAATTGAGGTGACAGCAGATGCTGGTGAGGATGTGGAGAAAGAGGAACACTCCTCCATTGCTGGTGGGATGGCAAGCTTGTAAAACCACTCTGGGAATCAGTCTGGCAGTTCCTCAGAAAATTGGACATAGTACTACCGGAGGATCCAGCAATACCTCTCCTGGGCATATATCCAGAAGATTTTCCAACTGGTAATAAGAACACATACTCCACTATGTTCATAGCAGCCTTATTTATAATAGCCAGAAGCTGGAAAGAACTGTGATGCCCCTCAACAGAGGAATGGATACAGAAAATGTGGTACATGTACACAATGGAATACTACTCACCTATTAAAAACAATGAATTTATGAAATTCCTTGGCAAATGGATGGATCTGGAAGTTATCATCCTGGGTGAGGTAACCCAATCACAAAAGAACTCACATGCTATGCACTCACTGATAAGTGGATATTA
>NC_034590.1:162144538-162148612 GCF_900095145.1 Mus pahari | reverse complement strand
GATAGCATTTGAAATGTAAATGAAGTAAATACCTAATAGAAATTGAAAAAAAAAAACAGTTAGGCTTTATAATCAATAATATAGAAACATCACATGCAAAATATGAATCCAGTTAGGGTTAGGGTTAGGGAATTCTTACAACAAACACAAAAATAACCACAAAATGGTTTTTATATCGAAATGTAAAGTTCATATAGAAACCTGAGTGACATGAGAACATGAGTATAAATTATGAAATTAATGATTGATAAGCAGTATTTCCCTAAATTTAAAAATATTATGTGAAAGATGACATGATGAAATAATAGACTTAGCCACACATTTGGATGCAAATTTTGAAAATAATATTATAACCTATCATTCAAAATGTGGAAAGGACTCTTAATCTATAATGTTGATATTGTATTAAATATCTTTACTGACATTTCATCAAACATGATATCCTGATGATATGTAAGCATAGGAAAATGCTGATTTAAGAAGAAAATACAATAGTACATTGTGTTAAATGGGAAGACTTCAAAACTCCTATATCACTGTAGAATAAGGGTGTGAGCATCCTAGAATTGCACAGTTCCATTTGTTCCTGGTAGGAACATAGCAATGATGCAGACATTTTGAGAGACACTTTAATAGTTTCTCTTATCTTGCATGGGAACTATCATGCCTTAAGCTCTATTTATAAATTATCAGAATACATAAGGATGCAAATTGGTTTCAGGAAATGAATGGGCAACCTGTAGTTCATCATGTCATGGAATATTACCCTGTGGTGAAGAGAAATAAACTATCAATCTGTCAGAAAACATGGAGGACATGTAATTCATCACTACTAAATATAGTAAGCAAAGTTTGAATGTCTACAAGCATTGTTTTATCATGATTTCCAAATGATGAGAATTAATAATTACTTAGAAAAAATTTCTCCTTGTATCTGTGTTTGGTTTTAAAAGGGATCATGTGGGGAGCAAAAGTGGTTCCCGAATGTGGGCACCATCACCACATTGGCAAGGGTCCTGCAGTGAGTCAAAGGAAATCTTGATCTGAGCAGATCAGCCTCTCCTTGCTTTCTACCTCATCATGCATATACTTTCAAATCATGAGCCAAGATAATCCTTCATCCCTTTAGATGCTTTTGTCAGATATTGTAGTTCAGTAGCCAAAAATGAACACAGTAGATACAGGCAATATACTCTGAAATAAAAACTATACAGACAATAAATATATCAGAGATTTTAGGAATTAAAGAAAGAGGGAAGAATGAATGTGTGAAACATAAGTATTTTATTTCACTGGAAATACTATTTGAACCTATAATTGTGAATATGTGCCATTAAAGATTTGTCCACATCAGTAGATTATATGTCATAGAGAGTGAATAATATATTCAAGTAGAGTTCACAGTTTCAACAAATAGGCCTCTCCTTTCAAGGTTTTTGGTAATGACACAAGGGGTATAAGGAGAATATACATCTCTCTAAATTTTGATCAATTCTGCTTGTATTTACTGAACTCATTATTTACTATTTGTAGCTATTAATGTGTAATGACTCTGCTCCTAGTCAATAAATATTCAATATTAACAAAACATCCTCACAAGATGCCCCCATACTATTTGTTGATATGTTATACATTCTTACAATGTATAGACTATACATGAATCTCATAGATTTAAGTCAACAAAAGCAAGACAGACATCAGCAAATGAACATTATATAACCTCATGACATTCAGGTTCTTATGTGGACAACAGCAGATTTTGATTTTGAGAGCTGGTGGATAATTATCCTTTGTGGAGATGTTAGGGTGGTATAAACCTGACACTAGATGAAGAAAATGTGGCTTTTGTAACTTTAAAGCTGGCTGTGCATTTTATAAAAATGTGTTTTTCTATTTTATAGTATTTTCAGCTTTTATATGAACATAAAAACTACTTTATAATTTAAGCCTTCATATTCAGAAGGACCAAATGTGGAAGACTTAAAATAAAAATAATAATAGTTCGAATTTTACTAGCTTACTGTGCCCTCCGTATAGAAGTACCAGAAATGGGGTGGATAAACACTAAAATGTATGCCCACACTGTTCTAGAGCCTGGAAGACCAGGATCAAGGTGTCAGAAAACTAGGTATTGTTTGAGAAACTCCTTCTTTGGTTACAGCTGGCTGCTTTCTTGCTGAATCCTTTTCTGATCTTTTCCCTTTGAATTCACAGCCAGTGTCTTGGCTGAGTGTGTAGGCTTTGGCTTTGGTTTTGACTGCTTGAGCTTAAGAGACCAAGCAGCAATTCTCTATGTGTTCTAAATTGGCTTCAAATTCTTCCCTCTGGCATTTCAAGTACGCTACACCATACCAGAGGCAAAACTCTCTTCTTTTTCCAGTCAGTTCAGAGTCCATGTTAATGAGCTCTTACTGACATAATTACATGTTCATATGTGTGTACATATATGCATATATATGTACATGTATATACATATATGTATGTACACGAGTATATTTATGTTTATATACATTCACACACACAATCACACAGACACACACACACATACACACACACACACACACACACACACATATATATATATTCAAGCGCGCACACACACACACATATACATGTATGGATGTATCATTACTATCATGCAAGAGGTAGAAAGATGGAAAGTTTAGAAAAATCCACATCAGAATTTATGAATATTCTGTAAATACAGTGTGCTGCTTTTGAGAAAGGGAAAGATTTGTGTTATCCTAGCTTTTCATCTGGACATAGCTCGCAAATGTGACTTAATTTTGTTCTATATCTATACACCTGAAAAGCAATGATAAACATAAACATTCTCAAGGCCCCTTAGAGCCAAAGTTCTCTCATGCAAATCTGGGCAACAGTGTGTATCTATACTTATCCTTATTCCTATTATACCCTTAAGTAAATGAGATGGCTTCCCCTGCTTCTATATGATACTGGATGAAGGTAACTATGAGCTATCAGGTGCCATGAAGGCTAGGGTAAAGCATTAATGCTGTAGGAGATCAGACTTTATAAGTAGGTCTCTGAAAGTGTAGACCTTCAGATACAACCCCTGATCTGCTAAGCTTGAAACGTCAAACAAATAGAAATCCATTAATTTTAAGACATCATTAAAAAAAAAAAAACACCTATATCACAGAGACATAACTCAGTTATATGTACTTGGTTGTAGAATATCTGTGCATCATAATTAGTTTCTGCCATTAGAGTGATGGATAAATTAAACCTGAGGGAAAGTAGGGGGAGACTGGAGGCAGATAAAATTCACAAATTTCCTAACAGGACAAAAAGGCTGAATCCAAGGTAAGGAATCCCAGGGAGAGCATAAAGCGGGGCTGTTTTACACAAGATCATGATTCTGTGGTCAGTGATGGATGAAGTAAGAATGTGCCCACATGTATACACTATAGAAATGCTAGGATCATAGAAAGCATCAGGGAACTGAATTTTAAGATGGAGAATTTGATGATTATGACAACTGACATATCAAATAAAACTTAACCACAATAACTGATGGATGAAGTGTGTTGGAAATAATTAGGCTGCAACACATGCCCAAATTTCATTCAATTGTATTTAATTCACTATAAATTTTAATTTGATTTTCAGGTATACCCAATTTTGTTCAAGGCTCTAAGTTTCTGTGAGAGAATACCAGTGACTGGATCCCTTCTTCCCTGACCTAACAAGCCTCCATTTCACAATGATATTTCTATTTCCTTGTCGTTTTTTACTAGAAATGATAAATGTTATTTGGCTTATCAAAACTACAGTCAAAATATTTTACAACCACCAACTTTGCTTTTTGATACATCATTAATTTTTGTAATCTTTAAAAAGTAAAACATAATTCCATCACTTCCTCTTCCCTCTATTCCCTTAAACCCTGCCCTTCATCACATTCATCACATTTCATCTACCTTGATACTCGGTCTATCACACCCTTTAAATTCACATATTTAACTACTACTGTCACACACACACACACACACACACACACACACACAATGGAGAGAGAGAGAGAGAGAGAGAGAGAGAGAGAGAGAGAGA
>NC_034590.1:162135709-162144488 GCF_900095145.1 Mus pahari | reverse complement strand
AGAGAGAGAGAGAGAGAGAGAGAGAGAGAGAGAGAGAGAGAGAGAGAGAGAGAGAGAGATTACCGCTTTGTATATTTTAAAGTCTCACCAGTGGGTATGCTTTTCCCTGGCGAGGAACCCTCTCTTATTTTCCTTAGAGGTTTATAGATTTGTCTAAAGAAGGGACCCTGTGAAATTTCCCCACCACAATAGAATGTCTAATGTACCTGTTCATGACTTGTTTAGGCTCCTCAGGTTTCTTGAGGTAACTTGGTGAAAAGACCCTGTCATTTCTAGGATACAATTTCTAGATCCTTTGGCTCTTTTCCAAAAATGCTTTCTGTATTTTAACCAGCTCTGGTATTCTATAATAGTCCCTATCTGGTGCTAAGAGACGCTCCTTCCACAGGGGTGAGTTGAGTAAAGAGTAAGTATGTAAGGAGAAACACGGTGGAGTCAGTTGGGAATTTTACTGGCGTGGGAACGTGGGAGTAGTGAGTTCTCTTCTAAGATCTATAACCTCACTAGCCATGGGAAGCTGGCTAGCTTTAAAGTGACAAATGTCATTTCCCTCCTGTTGCATGGGCCTTAATTGACAACCATTGATGCAAGCAACACATTTAAGTACCTACTGAACCTTTAGAGATCTCTTGACATACTAGTCATTGTTGTAGTTCATAGGCAACATAGTTGGGGTAGGATGACTGACACACGCCTTCCCCTTGGCAATTGACAGCACGCTCCGGTGTTAGGAAAGCCAGCCCTCCTAGAGAAGTTTCATGTCAGATCTGGCTTCAGTCTTTCAAGTCTCGTTCCAAAGTGTAAGGAATCTTGAGCAATAGGAATTACTTTCAATCTCAGAGAGGCAACCAAGAGTCATAGCAATACGCCTCATTGTCCCGGAAGCCGTTTGGATTTCCTGGCCAAAAACTTGAAAGAGGAGGAGGTTTCAATATCTTGGAAGTATTATTGTCAGCCCAAGTGGTACAGCTTTTTTAACACCACGAGTACGCAGCTGTCTGTGTGTACATGTACACAGTTGTATGTATGACATGGAATTTTAGATTACTATATAAAACTATGTTTTCATAGAGATTTTTTAAACACCCTAGTGTTATCCGCATTCTGGTTCTTTCTCTTGGGTTTGCAACATTACTCCGTTGCATTTAGGCATGGTTCTTCCTGTGTTGCAGTCCACAAACCTTGCTGTACATGTATTCCTCGGTCAAAGCTGGCCCATTGTTTGCTCTTTGCTGTCCTTTTTATCTTGTCTTTCACTTCCTTTAATCTTCTGACAGGTGGTCACATACAGTTTACCAAACTCATTCCTCCAAGCCTTTCCAGTTTCGCAGATTCCACTCCCCTACAGCCATCTTTCTCCCACTCCTTTTCTTCCATCTCCTCTTTCCTATCTTTCCCTACTCATTACCCACCCACACCCTAAGAGTAATTCTAGTTTTATTTAGAATGAGTAAAAATGAATGTGCTTCAGGCCCTAGACCATGTAGGCCAAGCTTTGCCTGGAGACAATATTTACAGCTGAGTGATAAATTGGGATTGTTATCAAGGGGTTGACAGCCTGTTAACTGGAGCAGGGCTGCAAATATTGCCATAAAATTGCTGAACTCAGGAAACTAAATATTTAATAGGTCTTGCAGTAAAAACAAGTTGATAAATAGAAACTAACAAAGTAAGAGAGACTATGGTCAGTTCGAAGAGGAGTTGTGGTAAGGCTAGATTTGACAGAATTGAATCTTACTGTCCAAGAGATAATTAAGTTAGGATGGTTTTGTTTTGAAGAACTAGAACTATGATTAAGTCTGAGGCTCATACATAGGGGACAAATATAAAGCTCGTTTCTTGGCACAGAAATTCAAATGACAAAAAGAGATTATTTACCAGATTCAAGTTACTTGCTCAGAGTTAACCTGCATTTCTCAGTCTGTCTCAAAGATTTTTTTTTTAATGTAGCTCTCAGTTCTGACACATGTGAGGTAGGTAAAAGTGTTGCATTCACAACAGACCCATTCTGTAAATTATTTGTAAAGCCAATCTTAAACTCTTATTCAATCTATAATCTATGACAATTTAGAGAAAATCATGGAATGGACAATGTCAAGGCAGAGCAACCATTGAACCCTGATTTTGTCTGTGAAAAGGTATCATGAAGGAGGTGAAAAAGGCAGAATTTTCACAGACCTTACTCCATTTTACGGAGTGGGGAAGTGTATGCAACCTGCTAGTTAAGACATAAGCAATTACTTCATAAGAAACTAACCAATACCAAAAATGAAGTATGCAGATGGTTGTCCAAGATGACCATGAGTTGTTATCTTCATGTTCTACATCATCTGTAGACTGAGTTAGATGAACTTCACTCACATTTTCCTGAGGTGCACATTGGTCGATCTACTTCAAATCCCACATCCTCTTTACAGTCACTATTACAGCCAAAAGTAATAGAGACAAAATGAACCTTCAGACATGTTGCAAAAAATACAGGATGTCTCCTCCCTAATGAATGAATAGCTACTTACTTTCCAGCCTGAATCATAAGTAGACTTTGTGAGGGAAAAACACTCATGCTAATATAGAAAACATGTAATATAAAGCAATACTGTGAAGGGGAGACATGGTCCTGGATGGCATGACTTAAGCCTTGACTCCCACGGTTCCATTATTCTCATTTTAATTTGTTATTTGAAAATTTTGTATGATATTTTGGTTCATATTCACTTACCCCTTCCTAACATCTCCCAGATCAACTTCTCTTCCCTACCAAATGAACTACTTGTCTTCTTTTATTTTTTCTTTAACTTATCATGTCCACGTTTTGACGCCTGAATATTCAAGGGTATGTGGCCTTCCACTAGAACATAGTCGTCTTACCAGGGAGTCATGCACACATAAGGGAAATTGACTCTCTCACTCCCAGCAATTGGAAATACTTCTTTNGGGAAGATTGGAACTCCATGCCCAGTTCTTCTCTTGCTGTTTCAGTTTTGTCCTGCTTGAGCCTGGGCACACTGCCAGTAATTACTCCCTAGAAGTCTATATGTGCAAATAATTTCCTGTTTAGAAAGCACTATTTCTTTGTAGTCATCCATGAAGAAACTGTGTCTATACAGATCAACAGAACATGGGCCCTGTGTGAGAACCTTATGCTGCTATTCTTTTGTTTTTCTTAATCATTATTATTTTTATTGGATATTTTCTTTATTTACATTTCAAATGTTATCCTCTTTCCCGGTTTCCCTCCCTCCCAGAAACACCCTACCATATCCTCTCTGCCCCTGCTTCTATGAGGGTGTTTCTCCACCCACCCATCCATTCCTACCTCCCTGTGTGGATTCCCCTACACTGGGGCATCTATTGAGCCTTCATAGGACCAAGGACCTCTCCTCCCATTGTTGTATGACAATGCCATCCTCTGCTATATATGCAGTTAGAGCCATGTGTACTCCTTTGTTGATGGCTTAGTCCCTGGGAGTTCTGGGGGGTCTGGTTGGTTGATATTGTTGTTCTTCCTATGGGGTTGCAAACTCCTTCAACTCCTTCAGTCCCTTCTCTATTCTCCTCTATTAGGGACCCTATGCTCAGTCCAATGGTTGGCTGCTAACATCTGCCTCTGTTTGTAAGGCTCTGGCAGGGCTGGTGCTACTATTCTAAATGAGTTCAGTATTGAATAAACTCTTAATAACTTACAACCATAGATTAGTGCCTCTTTCAGTGCTCATCAGAGAAGGTTCTTTATTCAGTAGATGATAATTAACAGGAAGTCATGCTGTTGGTCAAGATAGAGAAAACACTAGACTAGAGAAAATGCCCACAATGCTTGAAGTAGGACAACATTCAAGATTTTAATTTATGAAGGCAAAGTACTCTTTTTCTCTTAAATAAATGCAAGCTACTGTTCTGAGAATCAAATCAAAGGTTTGCTTCAAATTTTTTTCAGGGATCCTTTGGCCTATACCTGCAGGTTGATTAAAACTGCTTCAGGTAAAGGTCTAAAGGAGATCAGTATGAATAAATAACACAGATTCTAATACATAGACTGCACACAGTAAAAATTTCTGACAGATCATCTAAATAGCAGACTAGGTATAAATAATAGTTCTGTATAACTCTTTCTTTCTTATACAACCTCAATTATAAATATCCTTTAAAATACCATGACAATATGATTTATCATAAAAAATGAAATACGTTTGAGAATAAAATAAAATACAGGCATCAACAGGGTTTTTTGGTAGGCACATCTGGGAATATATTTTTCTTAAATATAAATAAAACTCTTATAAATTCTTTTATAAACCTATTTATTCAAATCCCAGGAAGGATATCCAATTCAGATTTCTGTTCTGGAGAAGACAAACAAGAAATGAGGAAATACGGGTATATAAAAATATGAAGAAGTATTATCATGTGATATTTTTACTCTTTCTAAGAAAAAAATAACATAGACATTACACTGAATTTACCTGAGAAAAATGTCCCTGATGTCATCTTAAGTCAGAGGAAATCATCTGTTTGAAGTAATTATTTCTCGATGCATAAAATCTTAAACTGTGTAAACCCAATCTTTCCCTTTCTCCCTGTTCATCCTTTTCTCCTTTCACCTTTCCTCCCTTCTTTCTTTTCTGCATCTTTCTATACATTAGGAAAATAATGTGTAGATATTTTATTGATTAATTCACTGTGCTGAACTATAAATTAGTGATTCTTTGTATATGTAATGAATTCAAAGGGAAGCATCCAAGCATGTTAAAAGTTTGGTTCTGCAGTTGATGTACTTGCTTGGTGATATACCGCCATGATGAATAGTAGCCCTGCTGTATTATGGGAGCTAATTAGACCATTAAGTCACTCTTACCAGCCCAGCCTGAGTGAGAAGCCCATCAGAGCTATGAACAACAGAGTCTCCTAATTGAGATGACATCATGTCAGTTAAGATAGAAGCAAAATCTGTACATGTCTAAGAATAAATTGAGTTTTAGAAACTGTTAGGATATCTGTGGAGCCATTTTCCTACAGCCTGTGAAGAGTTAGGAATAAAGGTATGACATGGAATTCACCAATAAATAATTTCACTGCTAATGAAAAATCAAATAAGCCTATTTATATAGTCAATTAAACACCTGAGGGATTAATTTGGCCTTCCATATCCTCTCCATGTATTCTTCAGTTATCACATAATAGCAAAGTCAAATAAGTTCTTTGGAAGATCACAGAATAATATCAGCTAATGTCAGTAATTAACTCACTTGCTGGCCAATCTACTCTCTACATAAAACACTATAATATTTTCTGTGGAAAACCTCACCAGATCAGTTCATGGCCTTGGCTCTAATCCCGACTCACTTTCCAACTGAACTGTTCATTATCCCCATGTGTATTTCACCTTTGACCACTTATTTTGTTCTTACCTTGGCATTACTAGTTTGAAAGATAACTAGAGACATCGATACTAAGCTAAATTTGGTATATGGTTCCCAGCAAACTGTCTTTTCCCAGATCAACACCAATAGAGTCCTTTATTTGGATACCACCAGGAAATTCATCACACATATTTTAGATTTATGTCCATGTTCTCAAAAATGAATCCAAATATGTATAATGACTTCCATTGAACATTTATACCTCCTGTCACAATATTCCCCTTATTATATACACTATCTTATTTAGCAATACGTAATCACAACAGGCTAAAAAGGCTGGCATCAATATCCTTTAGATAGATGATGAAACTGAGGTATATAGACAATATATAAGTGCTTATTAATATTATTGCACATAACAAAGATGTGATCTACAGTCCCATTTCTAGAAAATTCAGTTACTTTCAAGACTAGTGCATTTATCTTCCCCTTGAAATAGTTTTTTTTTTCCTTCAGGAGAGTCTTGCCACTTGCTATAGGGACTTCATGAACTAGATGTTCAAAGTACACCTCTATCTCGGTAGGTCAGCAGGTTTTGAGGGACTAGCCACTGAACACACCTCTATTACAAACAAAGTTTAAGGAAGCTGGTACAATAAGGAGCCGTGGGCTTGATCTTGTGGAAAGTGCACAGCTAATCAACCACAGCAAGATGTGGCTTTCTGTGCCCTAGCAGGGAAGAAGAGAAGGGAAGGGGCAGAAAGAGGCAATCGGTCTGGTTCTCCCTCCTGTTGAGAGTGGGACCCGTGGCGTCTGGTACAGTTCACTATCCTTCAAGACTGCATTACTAGTAGCGGCAAGCATTCTCCTAACATCAGAACTTCTGAAGCCCATCACTGGGAGAGTGTTTTCATGGCAGGGTGTTGTTTTGCAGTGCCATCCTGGTGTATGAGTGACATGTAGGATGTAGGTGTGGTACCTCTGATATATATCAGAGCTTCTCTGGATATATCTACCAGACCACTGGTAGGCTGCAATCTTTTCAGAAATCCCCCTACTCTCTAATATCTATGTGTATTTGTCAGCAATGTCTATTACCTACCAGCAAGCAATTGTGATCAAAATTACGGTGATTAAAAACCAATATTAGAAAGCACCAATTAATGTTCATAAAACCCCTTTAGAAACTATGTTCTCCATTTTTAGACAGGAAAACTGAAACACAGAGACCTTAAGAATGACATATACATTCACTCTAAAAGCAAAGTTGTCTCTAGCATGCCACCTCAGTTGTTCATTTGACTTGTTTTCTTTTAAACAGTGATCAAGAATCCAGCTCTGTTTGTGCTAAGCTTTCCCATGTAATATTTTATCTAGGCTCATTTTCTTAGCAGCCTTAGTGAGTAGAAAAGCTAGTCAGGAAGAGTTAGGGGTAGGACTGAAGGAGCTGAAGGAAATTGAAACCCCATAGGAAGAGCAACAGTATCAACTAACTGGAACCTTAAGAGCTCCCAGGGACTAAACCATCAACCAAAGAGTATACATGGGCTGGTCCAGGGCTCCCACTACTTATGTAACCTTATATGGCTTCAGTTGGAAGGGAGGAGCTTGGTCTTGTAGAGGCTTGATGCCTATGAGAAGAGGGATGCTACGGGGGTGAGGCAGGAATAGGAGGTCGGTGGGGGAGCACCCTTAGGGGAAAAGGGGATGGGGATGGGGTTTCATGGAGGGGACACCAGGAAGGGATACAGCATTTGAAATGAAAAACCAATTAAACAATTGATTTAAAAAGAAATAAATTATAATCTGCTAATAATGGTAATAATAATAATAATAATAATAATAATAATAATAATAATAATAGTAATAATAATGACCATAATAGCTGCCAGGAGTTTGAGTGACATCAGCAATGAAACCAGTTGTCGCCAAACAGGGACAATGCTTGTATTTATGTGTGCTTTGTGTGTTCTACTCAAAGAGCAGAAAGCATAGGTTGGAAACTACTGCATGAAGCAGTTGAAGGCAGTTTTATGACTGGTATGAATATAATATAATTTGCAGTATGCAACATATTTATACTTTTGTTGTTGTTGTTGTTGTTGTTGTTTTGTTTTTTGAGACAGGGTTTCTCTGTGTAGCCCTGGCTGTCCTGGAACTCACTCTGTAGACCAGGCTGGCCTTGAACTCAGAAATCCGCCTGCCTCTGCCTCCTGAGTGCTGGGATTAAAGGCGTGTGCCACCATATATTTATACTTTTAAAAATGTTATTTTTCATTTCTGGCCACTAATTCTAAAATAGACTTATATATTTATGAAAGCTTACAATACAACCAAATCTTTCCATATTTCCCTAACTTAACCTTCTTAATAATCTCACACCCTTTCCATCTAGGTCTGCTGGGTTTTGTTTGTTGCTATTATTGTTGTAGTTGGCTGCTGGTCTTTGTATTTTACTGTGGTTGTTTTACATGAATAAACCAAAGATTTTTAAGAAAAAAAAGAAAGAAAGAAAGAAAGAAAGAAAGAAAGAAAGAAAGAAAGAAAGAAAGAAAGAAAGAAAGTTTCTTAGTCAGGGTTTCTATTTCTGTACAAAACATTATGACCAAGAAGCTAGTTGGGTAGGGAAGGGTTTATTCAGCTTACACTTCCACATTGCTGTTTATCGCCAAAGGAAGTCAGGCCAGGAACTCTCACAGGGCAAGAATTTGGAGGCAGGAGCTGATGCAGAGGCCATGGAGGGATGTTACTTACTGCCTTGCTTCCCCACTGACTTGTTCAGCTTGCTTTCTTATGGAACTGACCATCCATATATCCATAAACAGGTATCAAAAACAGACACTATTGTGGATTCCAACAAGTGCTTGCTGCCAGAAGCCTGTTATAGCTGTCTCCTGAGAGACTCTACCAGTGCCTGACAACTACAGAGGTGGATGCACACAGCCTACCATTGGACTGAGCACAAGGTTCCCAACGAAGGAGCTAGAGAAAGGACCCAGGGAACTGGAGGGGTTTTCAGCCCTATAGCAGGAACAATGGTATGAATCAGCAGTACCCGTAGAACTTCCAGGGACCCAAAGAGTATACATGGTAGGACTCATGGCTCCAGCTGCATATGTAACAGAGGATGGCCTAGTAGGTCATCAATGGGAGGAAAGGCCCTTGGTCCTGTGAAAGCTCTATGCCCCAGTGTAGGGGAGTGCCCGGGCCAGGAAACGGGAGTGGATGGGTTGGTGAGCTGGGGGATGCGGGAGGGGATAGGGAGTTTTTGGAGAGGAAACTGGGAAAGTGGATAACACTTGAAATCTAAGTAAAGAAAATATCTAATAAAAAAGAAAGGAATAAAGGAAGGAAGGAAGGAAGGAAGGAAGGAAGGAAGGAAGGAAGGAAGGAAGGAAGGAAAGAAAGGAAAGGAAAGGAAA
>NC_034590.1:162098225-162135274 GCF_900095145.1 Mus pahari | reverse complement strand
AAAAAAAAAAAAACAATATACCAGAGAAAGCAAACTTATTCTCTGAGGAGCATACAAAAAAAAAAATGGAGAGAGAAAAATAAGAGAAGTTCTGTATTACTGAGTGAAGATTCAGGACGGTGGGTATGCCTAACTAAATAACATGGTGCATTTGGAGAGACTGGGCTAGATAGGGGCATTCTGGGAAGGAAGTGTACATATTAAAGGGATCATTATTCCTTCTGTATTCTTGGGTTGATATATAGTGAACCCAACCTTCCTGAGGATGGTTCCCTGGCCAGAAGATTGACTGGGTCAATTGGATTCACTCTTAAGAGAGGAGAAAATGACACATGTCCACATGTGGTAAGGGTGCGTGTGGGTGAGAGGAGACTCTATTCTTTTTGTTACCATGGTTACAGCTTGTCCTGATGTTAGATAATTCCTAGATGTGGCAATACCTGTGATGTACTTAGAGCAACAACTGTTTTGGAGTCCAGCTATTATATAACAAGGGAAAGCTGGCTAGCTTTTCTATTCACTAAGGCTGCTAAGAGAATGAGCCTAGATAAAATATTACATGGGAAAGTTTAGCACAAACAGAGCTGGATTCTTGATCACTGTTTAAAAGAAAACATGTCAAATGAACAACTGAGGTGGCATTGGTGTCTCCGGGTTCAGTCCAATAGTCAACTGTGAGTATCTGCATCTGTCTTAGTCAGGTGCTAGCAGACCCTCTCAGAGGACAGCTATACCAGACTCCTGTCTTCAAGCACATCTTGGCCTCAGCAATAGAATCAGGGTTTGGTGTCTGAAGGTACAATGGATCACATGGTAGTGCACTTTTTGGATGGCCTTTCCTTTAGTTTCTGCTCCAATTTTGTCCAAGTGTTTCCTTTGGATGGTAAGAATTTGGGGTTTAATGTTTTGAGATAGGTGGATGGCCCCAAATGTTAATAAAATTTCCTTCAGCTACCGTTTAAGCCTTTACTTAAGCCACATTATTAATGAGATAAGAATCCTGAGAGGAACACAGATTTTCTGATAACGATGTCCCGGATATTTGTGGTCCAGAACAAAGAATTGTACAGACACAAGAATAGGAGTAGAAGAAGGAGGGAATATATATATATATATATATATATATATATATATATATATATATATATATATGCATCTTGAAGTCCCACCCAGGAATGTGTATTTTTCTATGGTAGCAACTTTTGGGTTAACTCCAGGCAATGTGAAGAATTTCTGTGCCTGAGCCAATAGCCCGATTTAGCTGTGGGGTTTCTAGCTTTAATCTTCCCTAAGTGGTTTTATACGCATTCTGATGTTGAAGACTTGGTACATGTTTTCTGGGCCCCATTCTTTTCACTACTCTCCTGCCTCATCACACTGGACATCATCTCCAGAATTTTGCTTTATACCTTTTTTGTCAATAATATTATTTTGAAAATGATAAATGGTTGGCTACAAAGAATATGAAAAGATCACCTAATAGACATGGTGACAAACTTGGCGGAAGGAGTGTTGCTCTGTAGAACTCTGGGTATCCTAAATCTAAAGTCTCAAGGAAGAAGAAGAAATCTGGTCCCTGAAGTTTCTGAAATCCTACATATCTTGTCCATAAAGGTCTAAGACTAAAGCTTCATTAAAACAAAATGCAATGGTTCAGATCTTGGTGGTGCAAATGCCAAAATTACTACAGGCAAGACCGAAAATGAATGAATGAATGAATGAATGAATGAATGAATAAAATAGGGGAAATATTTATCACATTGGGCTTATTTATCACATAAGCAGAGGACAGGAGTTATTGGCAGAGCAATGTCTTCTTCAAACAAAGAAAGCATAGAGAGCCTATGCACATTTTCACAGGGGTTGACTCATTCCTGAGCACCCTCATTTTAAAGGCACGAAGCACAGGATTAAAAGATTGTAGAGACAGACAGGAATACCCACAGGATGTGCAGCTTACATCATAGGTTCAGGGGAAAATAAGCACCAAATCCTTCACAGAATCATAAACACAGGAGTCAGGCTCCATAGGTATTGGCCTCACTTAGTATCTAATGAAAGCTTTGCTATTCAACAGTGACAGACAATAGCCAACTGTTCCCTTTGCTGGCTAACTTCCTGTAAGAGTGTGCTACGCACCTGTCTGTTTCAGCACCAGCTTCTTCATGGGGACCATGTTTTATACAGCACATGCATGCATGCTAGACACACACTATTTTGTGAGAAAGACAAAGAAAACTATGTGAAAACACACTTTATAATACATGTAGTGAAGTGTATGGTTGATTTGGAAAAGAAGAACAATGGAAGTCAAAGTACAGTTATGATTCCTGCATTTGTTCCACAGATAACTAAGCTAAAAATATCAAATATTTTATATTTTTACATTCTCACATTGATATAATGATTGCAAGGCATTTCCAAAGCAATCTGATTATTGGGTTGCCACAGTACTGCAACAATATGGTGAGGTGTAGTGCATGTTCCATATACACCCCTGTTGTATAGGTATAGAGATGTGTCCAGGCATATTTGGCGATGAGTTATGGAAAGGCTCCAGGAGTAGACTGATAAAGCTCATTCCCTATGCACTGACCTGTTTATACAAGTATACAGCAGAATAGGAACTTGAAATACACTTTTGTTCCATCCATCTTTATTTTCATATGATAAATTTTGTGTTGAGTATCTCCCTGCAATCTTAGGCGTGATTTTCTTTGAAGGGAAAGCCTTTAACCCTGCGTATATTTCCCTTCAGGAATGATATCTAGCATTTAACCTGTTACACTAATGCTATTCCTTTTTTCTGTTCATCACACAGGAGGCATTTGCTTCAGCTAAAAGGATCTGCTTCCTCCCAGGTATATAAATACACTTGTACATATTTTACCCTGCTTAGTTTATCTGTAGGCATGCAACACCCTTTCCTTCATTGAGTGCAGACACCTTGTCTTCATTCTGCATGGTTTAGTGAGATTTTTCCTCATATATGATCCTTCCCTATTTCATATTTGTCTCTTTCTTTTATTTATGATTTCCTTTTGATAATACAATATGTTGGAGAGCTGGATATAGGCATAATTTTTTAGGGTGTAACATTTTACTTTTTTATTGGGTATTTTCTTTATTTACATTTCAAATGTTATTCCCTTTCTCAGTCCCCCCAAAAACCTCTATATAATACTCCCTACCCCTGATTCTATGAGGGTGTTCCCCAACCCACCCACCCATGTCCACTTTCCCACCCTTGCATTCCCCTACACTGGGACATCAAGCCTACAGGGGACCAAGGGTCTCTTCTTCCATTGATGCCATACAAGGCCATCCTTTGCTACATATGCAGTTGGAGTCATGGGTCCCTCCATGTGTACTCCTTGGTTGGTAGTTTAGTCCCTGGGAGCTCTGGGGTATATTGTTGGTTGACATTGTTCTTGCAAACCCCTTCAGCTCCTTCAGTTCTTTCTCTAAATCCTCCATTGGGGACCCCATGCTCAGTCCAATGGTTGACTGTGAACATCTGCCTCTGTATTTCTCAGGCTCTTGCAGAATCTCTAAGGAGACAGCTATATCAGACTGATGTCAGCCTGCACTTCTTGGCATCCATAATAGTATCTGTGTTTGGTGATGGATTCCCAGGTGAGGTAGTCTCTGGATGGCCTTTCCTTCAGTCTCTGCTCCACACTTCGTCTCCATATTACTTCCCATTTTTATCTTTCTCCTTCTAAGAAGGACTGAAGCATCCACACTTTGGTCTTCCTTCTTGAACTTCAAATGATCCGGAAGGATCATTTGATGTTGGATATTCCAAGCTTTTGGGGTAATTTTCACTTCTCAGTGAGTGCATACCATGTATGATCTTTTGTGACTGGGTTACCTCACTCAGAATGATACTTTATACTTCCATTCATTTGCCTAAGGATTTCATGAAGTTATTGTTTTTAAAAGCTGAGTAGGACTCCATTGTGTAAATGTACCACATTTTCTGTATCCATTCCTCTGGTGAAGGATATCTGGATTCTTTCCAACTTCTGGCTATTAAGGCTGCTTTGAACATAGTGGAGCATGTGTCCTTCAAATGTGTTGGAGCACTTTTTTAGTATATGCCCAGGAGTGGTATATCTGGGTCCTCAGGTAATACTATGTCCAGTTTTCTAAGGAGTCGCCAGACTGATTTCCAGAGTGGTTGTACCAGCTTGCAATCCCACCAACAATGGTAGAATGCCCTTCTTACTCCACATCCTGGCAAGCATCTGTTGTCCCCTGAGTTCTTGATCTTTGCAATTGTGACTTCTGTAATGTGAAATCTCAGTGTTTTTTTTTTTTTTTTTTTGATTTGCATTTCCCTGATAACTAAGGATGATGAACATTTAGGTGCTTCTAGGCCATTCGATATCCCTCAGTTGAGAATTCTTTGTTTAGCTTGGTACCCCGTTTTAATAGGGTTATTTAGTTCTCTGGAGTCTAACTTCTGGGGGAATCACCATTCCTGACCTCAAGCTGTATTACAGAGTAATAGTGATAAAAACTATATGGTATTCACATAGATAGATCAATGGAATAAAATTGAAGACCCAGAAATGAACCCACACACCTATGGTGATTTAATCTTTGACAAAGAAACCAAAACCATCCAGTGGAAAAAAAGACAGCATTTTCAGCAAATGGTGCTGGTTCAACTGCCAATCACCATTTAGAAGAATGCAAATTGATCCATTCTTACCTCCTTTTGTGAAGCTCAAGTGCAAGTGGATCAAGGACCTCCACATAAAACCAGATAGACTGAATCTAATAGAAGAGATGGTGAGGAAGAGACTCAAACACATGGACACAGGGGAAAAGTTCCTGAACAAAACACCAATGGCTTATACTCTAAGATCAACAATTGGCAAATGGGACCTCATAAAATTGCAAACCTTCTGTAAGGCAAAGGACACTGACAACAGGACCAAACGGCCACCAACAGATTGGGAAAAGATTGTTACCGATTCTACATCTGATAGAGGGCTAACATCCAATGTATACAAAGAGCTTGAGTCCAGAGAACCAGAATATTTTCTTAGTAATTAATTATTATTTAATTAGCAATTAATATTTATATAGTAAATATCCATCTATTCCTCACTGTTGTTTGTTGCCTGCAGCTTGAGGTAGGGATGTGCTATTTCTACTTGTTATTTATGTAGAGTAAGAGAAGCATCAATGGGAAAGGAGACCTTTGGACCTGTGGAGGCTTGATGCCCCAGTGTAGTGGGTGTGTGGGTGTAGGAGCACCCTCATAGAGGCAAAGGGGGAATGGGATGAGGGTGTTGCATAGGGAAAACTGGAAAGGGCAACAACATTTGAAATGTAACTAAATAAAATAATAAAAATAAAAGTTTTAAGCTAAGCAATAGTTGATAAATAATGTACTGAGATTTTTAAAAAGACGG
Source organism: Mus pahari (assembly GCF_900095145.1). Classification (NCBI taxonomy): domain Eukaryota; kingdom Metazoa; phylum Chordata; class Mammalia; order Rodentia; family Muridae; genus Mus; species Mus pahari. Next base: position 162,129,845 of record NC_034590.1, on the reverse strand, counting down.
ATTATGTACATCTTGGCATCAAGTTTGATTTGGCACAATATTCATATTGCAGTGCCTGTTGATGACACCATCATAATTTGACAGGCATTGTTATGGAAAACATCATCAATATCCAGATAGAAAGAAGAGAGTAAATAGCCCCAAATCCCAAATTCAGAAGTGTATATTGATAAGGTGCTAGAATTGAAAAGGTTTACCAACATGACTTCAGTTTATAGCGCACATGCTAACTAACTGCTCTGAATTATCCTTCATGTTTGGATGACCTTATAATTTTTTAATGAAGTATTTCTTTAAGTGAATATTGCTGATGGTCACAGTGTTAGTTCTACGATGTTGTGAGCATAAACTATACTCACCTTGTAGTCTCATAACATAAATGTATCTATATATGAATTTTGACAAAAAGCAAGTTCTGTCATATCTATAGTGAAAGACAAAATGATACGTGTTGTACAATTTTACACAGTGACCACTGGTTTAGATCCAAATCCCATTTCAATAATTCTTATGTGTTTTTTTGTTGCGAAACATGAAAATGTCCAAATATCTTGAATGGTATTTAATTTCCTTTGGTAGTTTCCCACCAGACATAATAGGTCAGCTGATAAACTTCATCAGTACATGCTTAAAACATTTACCTTCATCAGAAATGTAATTCCCCTGACCCTATTATCATGTTAAATCTGAAAGAGAATGTGTGCTATTTGTTTGCATGGGACATTTCCCCCTCCAAATAAATATTCACAATCTAAGGACATTTTGAGTCCTAGACTTGAGATGATGATTGCTGCTCCTCTTGCTTCTCCTCATCCTCATCATCATCAAGTTTTATGTATGCTTTTTAAATGCACACTACTATGTAAAAAATTCAATAACAAGGAATAATAAAAGTTTACTTTTTGACATGCTTTCTTTGGAAGGTTAAGTTACTCCTGTTCTAATCGCGAGAATTCTCTAGGACCTCAGTAGTGTAGCCTTATGGCATAGCTCTATGAATGGTGTACTATGAAACAGACTGATTGTAGAAAAAGTGGCAAATCTCCAGATAAGAGACTCTGTCATAATCTGGAGTAATTAATGGAACATGATGAAAGGATGGAATTTTGAAGGTATCTTCTGTAGTATTTGTGATACTACATGTCTTATGAGAGAAGATTAGTGTTACTGACTTTAAACCCTGTCGTCAGAGATGACTCTGAATAGAGGACTGCCACTCACCTCCATCCCCCACAAAAGAAGATCGTCAGAAAATATGATGTCAGAAGAAATATCAACATTTTAGTTTTGAAATTATTAAGTTTAAGACATCAATCATAGACCTCAGTAGAAACCACCCCTAGGCTTCTGATAATATACTAATCTTTACAATTAAATATTTTTTTACAACAAAAACATGTCATGTACTCAGGACTCTCAGGTGGAATCTTCTGCTCCAGAACATTCCAAATATGGCCTTGATACTTGGCTGTTAAGCCTTTTATCAACAGGGTTTTATTGCTTCTGACACAACCTGCTTTAGTGGTCCAAAGGCTACTCACGAGTGCAGTGTTCCTGAAGGACTCCAAGGATGTAGTGTTTGATCTTCATTGTTATCAAAATTGATTGAATTGATTCAAACAGAGTACACAGCTGGAAGAGAGAAAGACAAAGTCACATGATCATTTAGAGCAGAGCTCCTCTAACGAAAATCATGTGGAGCTCATTTCAGCCTATCAGAAGCCATCTAGGAGAGGGGAAAAAAAGTCATTTTCAAGGCTATAATGTATATATTCTAATTTGAAAGGCCTTTGGACATCTAATCTCAGAATTGATTACTGTTATTGTTATGTCTTTCCAGTCATCATTAAAATGATACCTTGGCATTAACTCACTCTGTTGGGCAGATTCTCTGCAGATCAACAAGGATGTACACTCTTATAGTAATACTATGTAAATAGATTATTGATGTCTTAATTCCTAGTAACAATGCCAGAGTATTCCTAACTATATACAAGTAATTTTGAGCCTTCATTGGTATAAAAGCTGCAATTAGAGCTCTATAAACTATGTGTCATTGGCTAATTTCACTAGCATACAAAGTAGGCTTGGAACTGATTTGTGATCAGAGAAGGCATTTCTTCTGGGATGGCTGTGAAAACATTGCCTGAAAGCTAAGGGCTGTAAACTGGGAGTGGACAATTTATTCTGGGTGCAAGGACAGAAGATGAAATGATGACTGGATTGATCAGAACAAAACTTCAATACTAGTGAGACACAAGACAAGGCAGAGGATTTGCCTCTTGACAAAACTGTGGTAACTTAAAACATAAAAATTATTGTTTTAAACTCTTTTTTGTTTGTTTTTTGTTTTTTCAAGACAGGATTTCTCTGTATAGCCCTGGCTGTCCTGGAGCTCACTCTGTGGAGCTAATGATAGAAAATGAATGTTTAATTAGATAACTACTCTTAATGGAAACTCATGTAAACATTCTACTGAAACTTTTTATTCAATTTATGATTTGAATTTATATTTTAAACTTGCTGTGAACTTTTGGGTAAAAAAAAAAAAAGATGGGTGGAATATCATGTTGTCTAGGATTCTTGTAAAGTATAAGCACAAATAACGACACTAAGCAAGAGGCCCTTTCTTATTCACAAGGCTTCTTTACTTAGCAATAAAATGATAGAAGTTTTTCCTTTCTCTGAGCAATAAAGGTTAGAACTTCTTTTTAAACCAGTATGAGTGAGTTCTTTTTGTACCAGCACTTGATTTACGGAGCTTGCTAGTGGGAGCTTTTGTTCCATCCACCAAATATGTATGAGTTATATAAGTATAGTTGTGTATATATAAGTATGCATCAATATTCATGGAGTGGATAATACAGGTTGTTGGGTCCAACAAGAATATGTGTGTGTATAAATATGTGTGTTTGTGTGTATCTGTGCATATTTTCTTGTGTAAAATTTTTTTTTCCTGTGAGCTTGACTTTCATTTCCTAACTTACTAAAAGTTCATGATAACTCTGAGCTTCTATGGTAGGATCACTAAGAGCCTCTTGCCTAGCCAGCAAGGGGTTTCTGGCTGAAGCATCAGAGAAAGGAGCTCTAGCAATTAATCTTTCACTTAACCAACCCCCCACTACTAAACATCATGTGTTAATTCACCAGATTTTAGTGTGCTTATTTAAGCACAGAATAGTAAGTAAGAATTAAGTTTTCCAGCACTTATTCAAGCAGAGCAAACTATAAGAGTTAAGTTTTTTACAAGGTAGGAGATCATCAGTCTTTTGGCCTTCATAAAATGCTGTGTCCCACTTCAACTCATTCTCTAAGATCAGGCAGGTCCTGACAACATCCCAACTCACATGAAAACAAAATAAAACAAACAAACAAACAAACAAACAAAAAACTTGTCATCCTATTAAGAGAACACCATGGAAAAAGCATGGGAAGATCTTCTATCAGTAGCTAAAACTGTACCTAGCCACATAACTCTGTTCCTGTATCTATAAGGGAATAGGAAAAATATGAGACTCTTCAATATTCCTTTAATCTAAAAAATTATTTGATCTATGCCAGAATAAAAGTAAGAAAAGAAGGGGCACATGCCTTGGTCAATGATTGTCCCCACTTCCATAGACAGTTCTTGAAATCTCCAGTCAGAGCCTGTGTTCTCCCCTCTAAAGCTGTGCATGCCTTTGACGAAGCAATGTTATGACACAAACAAGCAAAGTCCATCTTTACCTGATTTCCTCTGTACAAAAAATGTCACAAATGACAAGACAGCTTACCACTGAAGAAAGAAATGTATTTGTTTTGTAAGAATGAAAGTGGGAGATTAAACTTAAAGAACTACAAGTGCCTTTGGAGGATGTTCAAAGAGAGTTCTTCCCTAAGACAACTCTACTGAGTTTTCTTAGACTTCTTTATCTTATTTCCAGCCCATAATCTTCTATGACTCTATTTTACACAAGCATAAAATAAGAAGCTAGAGTTTAAAGATCTCTCAAAGAATGATGAGATCTTACAGTATCTCCCATCTCACATGGCTTGACTGGATTGATGTCCTTTACACACTGAATGGCAGATCAAGGATAGCAATAATATTTCTTGTAATATTTTAAATATCCTATAATAGGGAATGTCACTTATTGTAACAGTTTCTTTGAAAATTATCATTTTTAAATGTTACCACCTCTGATTTCCCCCTTCTCCTCTGATCCCTGAATTTTGTCTCATGTCCTGTATTTCTAACACATAGCATCCCTATCTTTGAGGAATTCCTCCTCATTCATTTGGTTGGAGGTTCAGTCCCTGGGAGTTCTGAGGAGTCCATTTAGTTGATGCAGTTGTTCTTCCTATGGGGTTATCATCTCCTGAAGCTCCTTCAGATCTTTTAGACTTTTATAAACAGATAGTATAGCGCTCCCAAGATAGAAAATGTTAAGCATGACGAGGCTCATTGTTCACACATGATGCATATTATTATCCAGTTGGCGAAATAAGGCGGGTTTATGTAAAAAAGGAGTCTAGAAGGCAACACCACTTCTGGATAAAGCAGCAGAAATGTCATGTTAAAGGAGAGTATACCAAAGGGAATCTCACAAGTAAGTTGAACGTTATTCTCTAATCTCTACAAGTTCTGGACCAAGAAATGATCAGCGTCCCTCTGTCCTCCTCAATTCTCTTCTACTGTTATGTTAGTCTTCCTTTTATTTGCTGAGAACACTTTCACATCTTTTCTGTTTTTGATTGCATCCTGCAATTATGATAATAAAAAGCTCATACTTAACAAGTGATTGCCAAATGTCAGGCACTATACTAAACAGCTTTATTGCATTGTATTTCTATATAATAATGCTGTTGATATTCTCATTTCATATGCAGGAAACCAAGACTCAAAAAAAATTAGTCAATCATATTCAAAATATGGAAGAAAACATGGAGCAGAATTGAGACCTAAATAGAGATACTGAACTGGTGATCTTTAATTTTTTGCCATCCTGGCTTTTAACTGAAGAAGTCCTGATAGAAAAATCGATAAAATCCATTAGCCTGTTAAAGGATATGGCTTTTAATTTTTTTCTTTCATGTTATACTTGTTTTACTTATATTTTTAAATGTGTGTGTTTGTTTGTTTTGCTTTCCTTTCTTAATCCTGGTTATTCCACCCAGGGCTTCAAACACACAAAGCAAAATGCTTAATAATAAGTTACATTCTCAGCTCCTTAAAAATGTTGTGGAATTCACTTACAAAATAATCCTTGGATGGTTCACAAGTTTCAGTGCCATCTAGTTGAGCATTTAAAGTCTGGGACTTCTCTCCAATACAGTTGGCAAGCATTCACCTAGTTACAGCTTCATCTTTCCAGTAATGAGGAGATAATAGCCATAGGAGAAAGCCAAGACTTGCTGTTTTCTGCATGGAAAGGGGGGATCACAACTGCCAGAGAAAGGAGTGGAAGGGAGAGAAAGAGAAAGAGAGAATGAGGAAGAGAGAGCCCAGCAGAACACCTTAACACTCCTGTTTGAAACAACACAGTAGAGATCTTAATATATTAGCAATTCTTTATACAGAAAGTGATATGAATGCCAAAATTAACTGAAAGTAACCAATACAAAGTACTAGGTGTCCATGTGCACCTAAGCATGTCTGTGTGGACAGGAGAACTGAAGGAAATCCCACGAGGAGTCAGGAAGCATGAGAAGCAGTGATCCTATTCCTGACTCAGTGCTAACATACATCATTAGAGCACAGATGTTAGATATCCTGGGTAAGAAAAGCTGAGGTAAAGGGTAGTTTTAAAAAAATAAAAAATGACACATTTTACCTTTAGATGAGAGAGATAAAGTGTTGCCAAAACCTGCTTCATAGATCATTTCCTTACAATTGCCTACTAAAGATATCTTTCTATATTTATCCCAAGGGGAGAAAAAACTGGAGAAGTCCTGATAGAAAAATCGATAAAATCCATTAGCCTGTTAACGGATATAGCATTTCAACAATAGAAATAAACCAGGCATTAGTTAAACGTAATTATCAGTGATCTGCTTCCCTATGTGATACTTTGTTAATTAACAATGGAAAAAGTGGCTGAAAGTTCACAGGCCAATATTGACAATTGTTCTAGTTGTGTTCCGAATAAATCCAGTGACTGCTGTTTCCTTAAGGCCTTTTCCAGCAGGTGGCAATACAGTTTCTTAAGGAAGAGATGCCTTCACTCCATAGTTCATCCTTTGAGGATGGTAGGAAAAACCATGTAACTCAGAAGCCATGCCCTTTCCTGCTGCTTGGGGAAGTCCTGCAAATAAGAGGTAACTCTTCTGTGGTGATAAGCCTAGTTGCATTCTTGCCAAGTTCTTAAAGCACATAAAATTGGTGTTCCAGGAAGCATTAATCTATTTGCCCTTGAATAGCTCAATATCATCAACTGGAGACACAGTTCTCCTTCTCTTTGGAACGCCATAAAACCAGTAAGCAAACAAATTGTTTTGTTGTTTCTTTATTTTGATTTTTGTTCTTTGACCAGGGACAATGAATCATGCCAAACACTGAGGCTCTCTCCACCAATACAGTTGAACTTGGGGACCTCATTCATTTTAGGAGTTACCCATGGGTTCATAGAAGTATCTGGATGCAATGGTTAGACAAGAAGACAATGTCTTGATTATAATTCTGGCAATGAGACACTTGGGCCTTGGGCATATTAGTGACATTCTATCTACCAAGGTGGATAATGTAGGTGACTATATCTATCATTACTGCCATATATAATTAAGAAACTTAAATGCACTAAGTTGACCCAAACTAATTGTGAAAGTATGTGTAGACCCCACGAAGTATAGAAATATAAAGTTTTTTTTTCCTACAACCCATTTTGGTTTTATTGTTAAGGCCAAAGTCAGACTCTCTAGTCTGTGAGTACTAGATTATATACTAGATATTGGGCTATAAACACTCAGTGTCAACCTCCATTTTTAATGTGTTTTATGACGGTATCAACAGATATCAGAGAAACCCATTTTAACTTAAAAGGCTACCGTAGGATCTGCCCAGAGAGGGCACTAAAGAGAGATTTCAAGGTTGGAATAGGAAGAAATTCCTTTGCCATTTGCTTCTGTTTCCTCTTTTATTTGGACCCTGCTGCTGCCTCTAATCCACCAGTAACCATTATACAACCCTCCTTCCTTTCGGGAATCAACAATCCATCCTAAAATGGGCAGTTAGTGTCTGCTTGCAGAATAAGCCTGATCACCCTACCTAATTACACTCACACAGAGACTGCATTCTCTTCTGTGACAGTCTGGATTGAACCTTCTCAGGCACTTTCACAAATATTAATTTCAGCTTCAAGGAGTTCTTCTTCGTTTTCCATCAGCCCAGAGTGTATAGGTGCCCTTCTCTTGCTATTACCTTAATAACTTAATAGTCTTTTCCTATGCCCTTCTCCATCACAAATTTACATTTTTTCATTTTTTCCTGTTCTTGCTTGTTTGTTTGTTTTTTGTTTGTTGTTTGTTTTTGGTGAATGACTGCCCAATTATAGGCTCCTACCTGATTCTTAATTCAGGAATATAAAAACAGACTTACTTTTATTCTTTTTACTTTTATATCTCTACGTGGATCTCTTTGACCAAATAGCATAGTTTGTTTTGCTTACCCTAAGTTTTTTTACACATCTGTACTTGACTTGCTCAGTGAGTATGATGCATACCACTGCCTCAGATTCTTACACCCTATCCCTTCCGCGTCATTTTAGTCTTTATTGAACTATTCTAATTTATTACAGTAGACAGATTTGCTTGCTTCTAATAAATGCCTATATCCAAAGAAAGTTTCACTACTGCCTCATGATAAGAAAACAACTCAAATTGTAGCAGAAACAGAAGAAAGTTCAGCTTTCTGTAGAGATGTGGATTAAGAAGAAATAGGGTGAACTTGAACATGTGCAAAACCTGGCTTAGTCATGCTAATGGTTATAAGGAATTCTGTGGGCTTAGTGGTGGCCGATCCCCAAAATTTTTACAAGAAAACAGAAATCCAGATTCCTATGTAATGAATTTAAATGTTCATATCGAATTGGAAGAGAATATTAAATATTGAGCTGGCATCTTTTGTGCCAACCAAATATTATCCATCTGTGAGTCACATTTTACCAAGTGACTGCCAAAGTGTTTTTCGTCCTCCAACTCCTGATTTATCAGCCAAATCTTCATGTGTGATCTCATTACAACCTAGGGAGGGCAAATAACATTACCATCAAGGAGAAAAAAAATTCCAGTTATAAACAGGAGCCATGGATCACATTTCAAATTTTGATATGAGAAAAAGCTTTATTGAGGAGTATTCTCTATTATGAAAACCATTTAAGAAAAGATGGCTCTTGAGTGTTTTGGAGAAATGGAGCAGAATTGAAAGAAAATCCTCCAATTTATTATTTCAAAGTCATTTGAAAACAAAGGGCTTTTCTTGTCATATAAAAACTTCAGCATAGTAACAGCAAGTCCCAGACCCAGGAAAGCCAGAACAGTTACCTGTGGAGAGACACGGCTGCTTACTGTGGGACTTCCACCAAGTTCTGGAGTGTCAATAGTAGGATATCATCTCCAAAAGCATACAACTTTGCAACATGTTATAGTCTTGAGATGAAAAAAGTTGAAATCAACTGATGATGAATTGTGAGTTATGTTTGTAGTTTGTTTGTGTAAAGTCTCTTTTTGTTTATAAGCAATTAATTTATCAGCATATCATTCATACAGTAGAACGTTAGCATCTCTAATTAATGAGGCACAATGGCATGATTTCTCTCCTTTGTCTTTTTTATATTTGCTTATAATATTTGTTTTCTAATAAAATGATCCTAACACATTTGAATTGGAAAAAACAAACAAAAGTCCAAGTGAAGAAATAACAGAGAACTATTCATTTGCATACTTAGGAATCCCATGGAAACATTAAACTGAAAACTGTAGTATATATGCAAAGGATCTGCAGGATAAATGGAGAGAAGAAATATATAGAAATAAAATAACAAGAAATAGTAAGAAAAGAAAATAGTAAGAAAAAAATAATAAAGGAAAGAAAGTCCTTACAGTGGTTTTCAACCTTCTTAAAACTGAGTCTTTTTAATACATTTCCTCATACTATGGGTGACTCCCACAACCATGAAATAAATTCTGCAAAATCATAACTGTAATTTGGTAGATAATAGAAGTATTTGATATGCAGGGTACCTGATATAAGACCCCCTCCCAAATGGGTCAAACTCACAGGTTGAGAACCACTGACCTAATATAACATTGTGCATCAAGGAACCTCCAAAGATTCCATGGAGTGTGCTTGCCCTAACCACGCACAGCCCATCATGCCTCCTGTCCTTAAAAGGAGTTTCTTTTTCTACTGAGTCTCTCTTGGGAGGAACTAACCTTTCATTTACAATTGGTTATGACTTAAAGACAGCTCCTGGGTTAGGGCTGGGGGCATATTCCACTTCTCCTTTCAGCTCTAGGACCCCATTTGACACAGACCAATGCAGGCCTTCTGCATAATACCTCAGTTTGTGTGCTTTCGTGTCTGTGATGACAATGTTGATTTAGAAGATCTTGCTTTCTGTTTGGTTTGTTTGTTTGTTTTTGTGTCCTCCATTTTCTCTGATTCTTACACTCTTTCCACCTTTTCACTCCCAGGATTGATTGAGCCTTGAAAGAGAGATTTGATAGAAATATCCCATTTAGTATTGAATGCAGTGACACTTCTCTGTCTGCATACTGTCTGGCTGTTGGTCTCTGTTTTTGTTCCTTTAAGTTATAGGAGAAAACTTCTCTTATGATGACAGGACAAGACACTGATCTATTAGTATAGGACATAGTCAGTTGGGGCCATTTTATGCTAGTTTTTATTTTTAAAAAGAGAAATCTTTGGTTTTAGCCAAGATACCTGAACTATTTAGTATCAGGTTCTTAGTTACCTAAGCAGTGCGGATAGGGGTCCCATCTCATGGAGTGGGCTTTAGTCAAGTCAGATATTGGTTGGTAACTACCAAAAGTACGTGCCACCATTACATTAGCTTATCTTACAGGTAGGATACCATTATAGATCAACAGATTTGGGGCTGGCTTGATGTTGACACTGTTTTCTTTAGAAGCATGAAGAGTACCAAACAAGCTAGCTTATAGAAGTATATGCTGTATGTAGGCACCAGGTCAACTTCTCCATGTTTAACAAATTGTCTGTAGATATTGTCTTTAGCAATAGGATCTTGTGGTCAGTTTGTGAAGAACAGCCTATGATAGTTTTGGCAAAAGCCTGTGTGGTTTGGAGATTCCCATGGGACCCATTGATCAAGAACTCTTAGGTTCAACTCAATCCTAGCAGTGGAAGTGTCCTTTGGTGGCAGGAGATGGCCAGTTGAGGTTCTGCCTTCTCCATGATTTGGTGATTTTCTTTACACCACACTCATATATGTATATATTTTCAAATATGTATATATTCTTTATTAGGACCATTCCCTATTTAAATGGTCCTTAATTTTAGCTCACCCCGGATCCTCTTGTTCAAACCCACACTCCTGTTTTCCCTATCCCCTTACTTTATACTTAATGTCTGGTTCTACAGATTGTGGCTTGGTTATCATTGGTTTAACAACTAATATTCACATATAAGCATATATGTACTATATTTGTCTTTATGGGCCTGGGTCACCTTACTGGGCTTTCATACATTTACCTGAGAATTTCATGATTTCATTTTTTAATAGTTGAGCAAAATTCTATTATATAAGTGTCCCACATTTTCTTTACTCCCTCATCTGTTGAGGTACATCGAGGGTGTTTCCAATGTTTATATATTATGGATAGAGAAGCAATGAACATGTATGAGCAAGAGTATCTGAGGCAGAAGGAAGCATCCTTTGAGTTTATGCCCAAGCGTGGTACAGCTGGATCTTGAGGTAGATCAATTCCTGTACCCCTGAGGAACCATCACACTGATTTCCAAAGTGGCTGTACAAATTTGAACTTCCCCCAATAATGGATGAGTGTTCTCATACTCCATTCTCACTAGCAGGAGCTGATGTTTGTTTTCTTCACCTTAGACATTCTGACTGTTGTGAGTGAAATCGCAGAGTAGTTTTGATTGGCACTTCCCCGATTCCCTGGTGACTGAGCACATTGAACATTTCTTTAAACGTTTCTCAGCCAGTTGAGTTTCCTGTTTTGAGAATTATCCGTTTAGATCTGTACCCCAATTTTCAAGTGGGTTACTTGTTTTCTTGATAAATAGTTTTTTTTAAACTTTCTTTATATACTTGAATACTAGACCTCTCTCAGATTTATATTTGATAAAAATATTTTGCCATTTTGTAGGTTGCTGCTTTGCCAAATAATGATGCCCTTTTCTGTGTATGTAGAAGCCTCCAGTTCCGTGAGGTCCCATTTATTAATTGTTGATCATTAAACCTGTGCTACTGGTTTTCTGTCCAGAATATCTTTTCCTGTGTCAATGATTTCAACACTAACCCACTTTCTCTTATATCAGGTTCAATGTATGTGGTTTTATGTTAAGGCCTGTGATCTGTTTGGGATAAAGATTTGTGCAGAGTTGTAAGTATGGGTCTATTTGCAGTCTACATGAAGCCATTCATTTTGGTTAGCACTCCTTGTTGAAGATGCTATGTTTATTCCAATATGTAATCTTGGCTCCATCCCAAATAACCAGGTTTCCATAAATGTGTGTATTTATATCTGGGACTTCAGATTGTGTTCACTTATCAGCATGTCTGCTTCTATGCCAAGACCATGATGTTTTTATTACTATAGCTCTGTAGTAGAACTTGAAATTGGGATTGAGATACAGTTACATGATTATGGAGGACTGTGTTGGCTATTCTACATTGTGTTTGTGTGCGTGTGCATATGTGCACGTGTGTGTGTGTGTGTGTGTGTGTGTGTTTGTGTGTGTGCATGTTTACATATGAAGCTGAAAATTAACCTGTTCGATGTATGAAGAATTGGGTTGCAATTTTGGTGGTGATTGCATTGCATCTCTAGATTGCTTATGGTAGGATGTGCATTATTAATATAGTAATCCGTGAGCACAGGTGATCATCCCACGCTCAGATACCTATTTCAGTTTCTTTTCTCAATGTCTTAACATTTTTGTCATGCAAGTCCTTCACTTGCTTGGTTAAATTTTACCCTAAGATATTTTATAGTAGTCGAGCCTATTGTAAGATGTGTCACTTTCTCAGACATTTGTCATTTGTATATAAAGAGATACAGATTTTGGTAAGTTAATTTCGTATACAACTATTTTACTGAAAATATCTATCAGCTGCAGGAGTTTCCTGGTGGAAATTTAGGTTCACTTATGTACACTATCATATTACATAAAAATAAAGATGTTTTGACTTCTTTCTGTATAGTTTTTAACCCCTTTATCTCCTTCAGTCCCCTTATTTTTCTAAGACTACAAGTACTTAACTGAAAAGTTTTGGAGATAGTGAGCAAGTTTGTCTGATTTTATTGAAAATGCTTTGAGATTTTTCCCTTTATACATGCTGGCTGTGTGCTTGCTACAGATTACATTGATTAGGTTCATGTATGTTCCCCATCTCCATAATCTAGGCCTTTATGAAGGGCTGTGAGATTCTGTGAAAGGTCTTTTCAGCATCTAATGTAGTTGTTCATGTGTTTTTGTCTCTTAGTTTGTTTTACAGTGAATTGAAGTTTTGAATTTATATATGTTAAATCTTTCTGCAGATCTAGGATGAAGCCTAATAGATCATGGTAAAGATCTTCTTTATGTGTTACAGTATTTGGTTTCAAAGTGTTTTACTGAGTACTTTTTAAATCTATGGTGATAAGTAAAAGTTTTCTGTAATTTGCCTTCTTTGCGGGATCTTTATGTGGTTTGAGTGTCTGTAATTGTGGCCATTTAAAAAGTACTGAAAAATAATCTTTCTACCTCTATTTTGTAAAATAATTTGAGGACTACTGGAATTAATACTTCATTGAATATCTGGTACTATCCTGTTCTGGCCTTTTATGATTAGGAGACTTATAATGGCTGCTTCTATTTCACTGGGGGTTATAGGTCTGTTTAAATTGCTTATTTGATTTTTATTTAAGCTATTTATTGAGAGTATTATCTATATCTTTTACATTTCTCAATTTAGTAGAGTAGAGATTTTCAAAGTATGTCTATCATATATCATATATCATACTATAAATTTCCTTGGTGTCTGTTATTATGTCCACCCTCCTTTTTACATTTCTGTTTTTAAAATTTGTTTTATACATCTGTGTACACTGTTGCTGTCTTCAGACACACCAGAAGAAGGCATTAGATTCCATTATAGATTATTGATAGCCACCATGTGGTTGCTGGGAATTGAACTAAGGACCTCTGGAAAAGCAGTCAGTGATCTTAACCACTAAACCATCTCGCCAGTCCCCCTTTTCATTTCTAATTTTGTTAATTGGGATATTTTCTTTATACCTTTTATTTAATTTTGATAAGAATTCTTCAATATTATTAATTTTCTCAAAAACAAACTCTTTTTCCATTGATTTTATTATTAGTATAACTATTGGTATTAGTATTATTCATTTTTAATGATTTCAGCCCTTTTTTGGTTATTTCTTGAAATCTCCCCCTTTGGATGTGATTTCTTATGTGTTTGTTTGTTTGTTTTCTAGAGTTTTCATATGTAATGTTAACTTACTAGTATTTATTATGTTTTCCTTTTTTAAAAAAAATTATAGGCACTTACTGATATGAACTTACCTCTTAGAACTGGTTCTTTATGTCCTATTAGTTTGGGTATGTTGTATGTTCATTTAATTCTAGGAAGTCTTTAATTTCTTTCTAAATTTCTGACTTTACCCATTTTCCTTTAAGGAGTGAGTTGCTTGGCTTCCATGAGTCTGTAATCGTTCTGTTGTTTCCGTTGATTTTGATAATCAGCTTATTCTGCAGTGGTCTGATAGAATGCAGGGAAATGTTTCAATTTTCTTGTGTCTATTGACACTTGCTTTGTATCTGAATATGTAATCAATGTTAGAGAAGGTTTCATGAGGTACTGAGAAAAAGGTATATTCTTTAGTGTTTGGGTGGAATGTTCTGCAAAATCAAATCACACGCGGACCTTCTCCATAATTCTAATAACTGACCTTCAGCCTTCCTTTTTTTTTTTTTTTTTTTTTTTTTTTTTTTTGTCTTGATTACTTGGCTACTGGTAAACGTGGGATTTTGAAGTTTTCCACTATCAGTGTGTGAGTTGATAAGTGGTAAAAGTTGTAGATGCGTGTTTCTTTTATGAACTAGGTTGACCTTGTGTTTGGGGCATAGTTGTCAAGATTTACTTGTTTATTTAGTGGAGTTTCATTTCGATGACTATGCAGTGCCCTTCCTTATCTCTTCTGATCAGTTTTGAATTGAAGTTACACTTCTGGGGTAATACACTGGCGACAACAGCTTGCTTTTTAGGCTAATCTGTTTGGAATATATTTCCCCACTGTGTTACCCTAAGTGATGTCTATCCTTGATATCAAAGTGTGTTTCTTTGATGAAGGAAAAAAATGTATCCTGTTTTTAGATATTCTATTAGTCTGTCTGTCTGTCTGTCTCTCTCTCTTTTTTTTTTTTTTTTTTTTGAGGCAATGAAACCACTATTGTTGAGAGATACCAATTAGCAGTGTTTTATGATTCTGATTTTTGTTTGTTTCTTTTATTTTTTATTTTTGATGGCGGTGGTGGTGGTGGTGGTGGTGGTGGTGTGTGTGTGTTTCCACTCTTGATTTGCTAGTCTAGAATTATGTATTGTTTGTGTTTTCTTGATCATGGTTTAGCTATTTTATGGGTTTCTTTCTAGTGCCTTCTGTAGGGATGGATCAGTAGATAGATGAGACTGTGGAGTTGGACTTCCACAATGAAGGGAGAGGTCAATATCTTCAGTTATTCTACTTGCTTCACTGGCCAGAATGACCTGCAGGTTCCCAGAGAATGTCTATTGGAGTTAGAGGCTGGGATGAAACACGGAGTCGGAGAAGGGGAGGTTGGAGGGAAGGATCTGAATGGAACACTAAAGACAGAGGCAGGGACGGGAAGGAGGCTGCAGCAGGTGGTTGTTGCAGACCTGGGGACAGGACTGGAAAATTGGGTTTTGAAAAGCCAACCAAGAAGTGAAGATCTACCTGCTTCCCTGACGTGAGTGGCCTGTGGTTTCCTTGGAGAGCCTTCTGGAGTTGGAAGCTAAGATCAAGCAGCAGGCATGGGAATGGAAATCAGGAGGCTGAGAGCTGCATGACACATTTGTGAGGTGGCAGAGTGGGCTGAGAGGAAGCTGCCACAGGCTGTCTTCTCCAGAACTAGGAATGGAACTCATTGGATGGATTTGAAGGAGTGGAAGGAGAGGTGAAGATCTGCAGGAAGCTCACCTGCTTCCCTAACCTGAATCTTACTTAGACTATTTCCCTTGCATAGATTCTCATTTGTGACTGTTTTCTCCCTGCAGAGCATTGCTGAATGTGTGCTACCCACGGAATCCTTAAAAAGAATAGTTTTTATTTTTTTAACTGTCTTTAATAGGGTCCTCTCTCAGGAAGTATTTGGTAGATCCGACCATTGTGATTCTTTCCTTCCCAGAGTTCTTCCACTGAGGCTTCACTACGGCTTCCTTTTCAGTACATGCATTTTCAAATTTCAGCTTTCAACATATCTCCTTTCTTTCTCAGTTTCCCTCTTATCTTCAATTATAATGCAAGAACTGAGAGAACTGAAGTTTTAATTTAGATCCCGTCACTTTCGTTTATTTATTTGTTTCTTAAATGAACAGAGTAATGAGTTTCAGCTCGTTCTTTAATCCCAGAGAAGGTTCTCTCCTGGAGCCCTGGGCATCTTCATCTGTTCACATTTTTCCACTTCGTGATCATGGCAACAGACCCCTTGACCCTTTCCTACAAGCCTTCTTATTATCCACTGATGTCTATCATTTCTAACACAGTTAAGACTCCTCAATTTGGTTGCTCACCTTGTCTCCTTCTGGTTCATTTCTAAGAACTAGTCAGTCACAAGAGCTATTGTCTTCTCATTACTAAATCTCTCTTACTCCTTTTACAGCTTTTACTAGTAGTTGAGGGCATACCGTCTCTACAATCTGATATTCCTATTGCAACATCTACATAGGTCTCCCAGCTCAGATCCTGCCCTAAAAACATCTGCTCACATCATGGCCAGATAAATCTTACTAACACTAGCACACAGTTAGAATCTACTCATCATTACCAACTATGCCTCGACTTGGTTTATAAGATTCCATGTGATCTGTGATTGGTTATACAGCTTTTGTGTGTGCCTCTGCGTGTGCCCTTTCTTCCTATCTTCTTTTAGGACTACCTCTATTCAACGAAACTTTCTAGGTCTCAAGAAAAAATTCTGATGCGTTTTTCTTTCTTCAGTAAAGATTAATGTTGACGACTTTATTATATTCTTCACTGATTATTTCTTTTGATTTATCCATTTATTTGTTTCTCATATGACAAATGACAAGATAAAAATGATCAGGTAAGGGGGTACATGAATTAGCTGATAGACTTATGAAGTTCTACATTAAGAAGGTATCTTAAATTTGACTGGATCTCTCAGAAAAATAATAATACTGATTATTAATATCTAATCTGAGCTAGAGATCAGCACATATATCTTAGAGTGTGTGGATTATTTTACTTCTGCAAAAGTTCTCTAGTTAAATATAATCTGAACTTTTCCAATGAGTGCAATAAAATCCCTGGCTTACATACAGTAAATGAAGCACAATACTAACAATTTCTATACTTAATTTAATTAAAGTAATAAATGGATTAAAGGCATGATTGGCACACATCCATCTCCTTGTCAATAATTACATGAATAAAAAGGAGATTAAAGAATGCAGGACCCTTATGCTTAAGGATTTCATGTCACTGTGACACTAATATGAAGAAAAAAATGACCTATACTTTATTCTACATCCTTGATTGTTTGGGAAAAGTCAATGAAGAGAAGAAAAGGAGATATTTAAAAATTGCAAGACTTTGATAATGGAAAGTAAGTGCGGATACTACATATTCTCTTGTGGAGAGTTAATTATTCTTCATTAAAATTAATCACATTCTCTTTTAGAAAAATAAATCACCTTATGTCCATTAAGCCTTGCTATTTCTAGTATATTTAGCTTTCTCTAGGAAACTCAGAGTGGACAATAACCTTGCCAATGGTGCCACAATCAGATAGCAAAATTAGCACATTTCCTCCTTATAAAAGATCATGTGAAATGCTTGAAATAACCTTGATTCTATGTCATTAAAGTACAGATTCAAATTCTTCATTATCATTTATAAGCTTTATGATTTTGTATTGTGTTAATACTTTTTTCCAAGGGCTTCTTAAGAGATTAAAAATTGGAAGATTAAGTAAAATTATGCATCTTAAGTACCCATGGTGGGGTGTGTGATTGTGGAAATCAAGTTAGAAGTCTCAAGATTAAAACAATGATGATGACTCTGGTGATGATGGTGGTAATGGTGATGATGATGGTGATGCTGATGGTGGTGCTAGCGGTACTGCAGCTGCTGGTGGTGATTATGATGAAGACAATGATGTTATGTAACTGGGAGACAACAGAGATGCTGACAACAGCTTTAGTAAAGATGCTCACTGGGTACTTAACTGACTCACTCAGACACTCTGGCCTTCCTTTTCTCTAAGCTTATCTTGCATATTGAGCCTGCACCACAAAATTTAGTTGGGAAGACCATTCCATCTAAAATAGCTAAATTCTGCTTGATTCATTCTCATATTATGGAATATGAGGTACTTTTTAAATTGTGTGTTTGTTAGTACCTAGATATTTTCCTCGTACTAATGAGAAGAACATTCTTGAAAGAATGCTTGATGCAAGTGCTATGTTAATACTAGCTGCTGTGAACATTAATGTCATTGTCAACTATTATTTTAGATCATTTATTTCTTGTAAAAATAACATTATAAAACAGTTCTTACCAACTTTAAAGCCCTTATTAAAACACAAAATTTCACAGTAGTCTAGAATTTAACACTGTATGTACTGACAGAAACATTTCAACTCAGGATTGCTTCTCTTGGGAAGCAGTAGTGCAGGGTGGCTCTCCAGTTCTTTGATAAGTTATTGTTAGAAAATGCTCATGAACCTGATTTAGAGGCAACATGGAAATATCTTGATTCAGAGGCTGATTTGAGTCTAAGCCAAAACTAACAATCCATATTAATGTCAAAAGTAAAAACTCATAACCTTCTTCAAGTCTTTATGAGCAGATGAAAGAAATGACTAATTAAATATAGATACCATGTAAAGTGCTTAAAAGTGATGCTTACTTTATCCAGATCTTGACTATCTGTAGATATTCCAAGTGCTTTCAAACTGTTAACTTACTTATTTTGATACTTTAAAGGAAAGTCTAAAAGAAGATGGATGGTAACCAATAACATACTTGGAAATCTGAACAAAAGATTTCCAAGCTCAAGATGGAACAGAGAGAAAGAAACAATTATTCATGATGTCTTTTCAGATAAAGCACACTTATTACACTCTGTTGGAAACTCTGGTACAAAGAGATGACCATTCAGAAATTATCACACACACACACACACACACACACACACACACACACACGCACACACAATCCAAATTATCGGATGCCCATTTCTTTTTTTGTTCACTGCATATAAATTGGGGATTCTGTACTGAACAGTAATTCATTTACACAATTCCTTTTTTAAAAACATGTTACAGAGTGCCTGGCTTGATGAACATAGCATGGGAGTTCAATTTAAGGTAATAATTAGAGAAGGGCTGTGTAAGGAATTCTATTAATTTCTCAATACTTCTGTAATCTAAAATTAATGTTTATTTTTAAATGTCTTCCTTTCTCTATGATAGGATAGTAGAAAATGCATAGAAGTGGTGAGAAGATGTCTCTCTCAGTGATTAAAAATGTTTGCTCCAGAGCCCCAAGACCTATTGAAATACTAGAACATCATAAAATATGAAAATCTGGGAGTGGTGATATTCACTTGCAATTCCAGTCCTGTGGGTGTGGAAATAAAATGGGCTATTAACTTAGCTCCAGAAAGCCAGTCTCAAAGGAAAATTGGTAGAGAAATCAATACAACACACACCTTCCTTTAAATTTCATGCACGTATGCATGTGCACATGAGAACGCACACACACACACACATACATACATTAAATAATATCAAGAAAAAGTGCATAGGCAAATTGAAGAATCCAGGAAGTAATTTGAGGTAAAAAATGATAACTAACTTAAAAGTTTCAAAACTCACATGGAGGTAAATTAGGTTGGATAAAAGGAAGAAACGCATGTTTGACGACTCGGTCCTTCTACCTCTTTTTCCACGTGGATCTATAGCTATCTCTGCCTAAACATCTTCATTGTTTTGCTGGGTTCATAATTATTGGAATAAGTAAAGTGATAGTGTTAATTATTTCTTCATCTTTAAATATTTTAAGCATTAGCATTTTTCCCTTTGCTCACCAAATACACAAGATGCTTTCAATAATATTCTCACTTACATTTTAAGTACATATTTAATTTTATACTACTCTCATATAATCTTCCCAGGTAAACCAAGCAGTGTTTATCATGCTTACTCCTTACTCCCTAGGATATAGCTAATATTTAACAAAAGTTCACTGCTTAAATGAGTAGGTGACAAAGACATTAAAAAAAGAGAGAGAGCTAGGAACATGAAAGACTTACAAGCAGCCTTCTGCATTTGAAGTATTGTAAATTGTTGACAGACAAGGGAAAAGGATCAACATGGTTGCTGATCACTCTTTACTAATCATCAATTTGTTTTAGACTCATTCATTTTTTTATTCATGGTAACAACAAACAGAATGAAGATATAACTGCTCACTTAAGGAGCTCCCAACCTGGCAGAATCTACACTGTAAGGGAATTTCCTTGGTCCTGCATCTCAATGACAGACAAATAAAGACAGCCCTTGATGTACTTACCAGGAAGAACTTTTGAAAGATCTTTGAATCAACAATTTCTGGAGAAGGAATCAGAGAAAGACACTAATAGGTAGCTGAATCTCAATTTTAATTTTATTGCAGCAGATTGGGTGGCAATGAGTAGTGATTTCACTCAGGTAGTGTGTAAGAACTGAGGGGTGGCCAGAGGAGTCTCTGGGGTCACAAGGAGCTGACGTGGAGGCTGCTGTGAGAGGAGACATCAAAGGAGTGAGATACATTCTTCAGGAAGCACGAATAGTACTTCTACATGACTGGCAGCAAAGGCAAAAAGCACACACATGGAGTGTGTTTTCTTCACTGCATGTAAGAGTTGCTGCATGTCACATGACATATAGAGGACAGTGCTCGCTACCAAGGATGAAGAGGTCAAACATAGAAGGGCAGAGGCAGCTGTGGACAGTAGACAGTTGAGGATATTGATCACTAAGGAAATTGCTCATTGCTAATGATGCATGGCTCTGATAGAACCGCTTGAGAGAAAATAGTGCACATAGAGTTCCTTTGTAAATGAGACCATCTATGAGCAGGAGAAAATCAGAATGGACTCTAAGGAAAGTTGTTTAGGGAGGAAAAGAAAGAAAGGCACATTTAATAGTCAAGGTCAGAGTGACTGGTTAGCTGATGAAAGCATTTCAGGAATGTCTTGAGGCTTAAGGGAAGAGAAAGGTTATCCTAAGCTAAAGATGGAGAAGAGGGGTCAAAGGTGAAGCCTCATAAGTGACAGGATTTTTAACTCAGTTGCCATACATAGCTTAATTAAAATTGCCAGTTGCCTTACATAGATAATCACATTTAGTTTGTAAAATGGCTAATGAGGCAGCTAATATAATCCAATTTTACAGATGAGCAAGCCATATCTTTCCTGACACACAGACATGCAACTAGCTCCTCAATGAAAGCTCTTTGATCCATACCTAGCAAAGTCGGTGACAAACACTACATTCGAAAGAACTCTACTGTACTACTTGCTGAAACATCTATTTTTGGCACTGCACTTAACAGTTTGGAGTGTGTTCCATACTACTTTTTGTAATTGTGAATGCTAATTTTCTAGTACTACCCTAAGGCATGATCAACAATAAGAAACACTATATGTTGCTTGGTGTCACGCGAAACGTTTTAGCCAAAAGAGTACACAGTGACCTCGTAGGTCTTACAAATTACATCCAGTCATGTTGAATAGGAATGTCCATGAAATATGTTAAAATAGATTCAGATGGTCCAGGTTGTGTGGTGACAAACATAGCTAATTAAAGGAAGAATATGCCCATTGAGTATGGTCCCTGCTTCTGTCACTGTGCTTCTCCTATAATTTAAATGGAAAGTCTCCAAGGTTGTAAGATGGGCCACATACTGACCTTGGTACTTCCATAATGAGTTAATAATGCATCCCCCATAGTTAATGCATGAGAAAGCCAACCACAGGCATTACACAAAGAGGTCAAACTTGCATCTCTGGTGGCTGGTTCCTCTGAGCTTAGCATCTGGAACAAACTATTGTGAAATAAAAACACTTTTTCTTCTTCCTGTTAATAAATAAATCACTAGTTGTTTATATTTTAAAGCTTCTGAACATTGCCCTAGGGACTCTGCAGAGGCTATACTCTCTGGTTCCATCAGACATGCAAGCCATTGTTTGCATGCATCTGTAATCATCTGCAGGGGCTGTGCCATGAATTCCGCATCCCCTTAAAAGTGGGCATCATATAGAGATTTGTATGAAACTGGCTGCCATGATGTAATTAGAGGAGAAATAAATCTCACCACCTTGATGACAGCCCAAGTAACTGAAACAAGACAATAGAGCAAGCTATGAGAAAAAATGGAAACTTGTATTCTTTGACAGTGTAATTATTGGTCTCTGTCAGCTTCTTCTACTTTTTCATAAAAATAACTTAATGCTTCACAGGAATATTACTTTTGCCATCAAATATCTGTCTGTGAAATATTAATAATTTAGAAACTTCTATATTAAAATTGTTAATTCACCACTAAATGCATGATATGCCATAACTTGCAGGCAGGCCTTCCTATGTTAGAAGATATTTTGTTCAAGTTTTACCAAGATGGAATTAGGATATCAAAAAGCCACATGCAAGTCATATATGCAATTTGTTGAGTGTGATCACACATAATGCATTTGTGTTACCATCACAAACATGAAATCATTGCACATCATCCTTTTCACTTAAAGTCAAGTATGTCAGCGTCAGTGAAGAACACCAAAACCAAATATGTGGTTATTCTGAAAATCAGCTTTCTGTTATTGCAGGCCAAGTAAGTGATGTCATAGTCCCATGTGCTTTAGGAAAGTCTGATGCTGATTTTAGATGGGAGAGTTCCTTACTAAAACTGGACCACCACACAATCATACACTCTTGCGAAGGGTATAACAAAATATAAAGCCATCTTCTAGAGACTTCCTGTTGAGCTAATGGGAATCAATCATGTTGAACATATATTAATTTGGTTTTTGAAAGGCATTTATGAAAAAGTAAAATTGTGTCTACGGACCACAGTTCTATCAGTTTCTATCCACAAATTCAGAACAGTTTCAGAACAACAACAATAAGCTGAATACAAAAAAAAAAAAAAAAAAAAAAAAAAAAAAAAAAAAAAAAAAAAAAAGTTGGTGCTGTCCAGTTAATGACAACCTTTCTAATTCTATACACATTTGCCAGTGATGACCTTTTTCCTGTGACTTTGCTTTTCTCAACACTTTACCAGAGATCATCATTTTATATTGACAAATAGTATTCCATTCTTTGCCTTAAGAGAGGCCATTCATTATTATGATGGCAAAGACAATGACTTCTAAACCTTGGTTCTTTTTGTGTGTCAGGCATTTGCCTGTGGATAATGTAGGGTCTAATTCATTGCCTCATTCAATGAGATAAGAAATACCAAAGCTGGGGAGATGACTTAGTAAATGAAGCATTTCCTTTGCAAACATTAGCACCAGTGCCCATGTAAAACAGCTCTGTGTACTTTACATGCGATCCCAGCAAGAGGGGAACAAACACGGGAGGCTTGCTGACCTGGAATCAGAAAGCTCTAGGTTCAAGTGAGTCTATTCAAAAGGAAGGTGGAGAACAATTGTGGAAGATGCTCACTGTCATCCTCTGGCCTCCATGGGTGTGCACACTCGGGTGCCCAGGATCCTGCAAATCTATGCATGCACACACAAAAGATAGGCAGTATTATCATTGCATTTTAGAGAACAGAGGAAACTGGGAAAGAATTTCAATTAATCTTGGAAGGATCTCATAACTTGTAAGTATTGTAGCCGGCATGTAGATCACTGTAGTCTGAGTTTAGACCTCAGCAACATATACACTGTCAACTACTGCTTCCAGCAACGGCTACCAAGCATGTCATTTGCCCTTGGGTTTCATGACAAGGGTATAATTCATTTTCACAAAAATAAGGCACTTTGAAGAAAATAAGCACAGTACAGATTATGTAATTTGCCTAAAATCACTCATTTGCAGTGAAATCATGAAAACTTGGTTTCCTATTTTAAAGGAATTTAGTTTGATCAAATTCCTGCTTTCATTTTTTTCAATATTTCCTTCTGTGATGTTTCACTTTTAATCCAAATCAACATGCACATATTCTTTAGAGTTTGTCTAACTTGTTGGGCAATAGTACAAATCATCCTCAAGATTTAAGATTAGACAGTAAAATGCATTTGTTACAAAAGAGACCTCATCTCTACCTTGATTTATCACTGCCTGTGGAAAATTGAAGGGATAAAAATATCTGCTATTCTGAATCAAACTGCATTGAGTTGACATATGGAAAAAGTTATAATCATCTTAACTGTAGATTTTTCCACAAGAGGTTAAATCATTGTTCCAGAATGAAGTTAAAAATAAATTTTGATGCTAGGTTGCATATATTATCATCTGATCACTGATCATAGTATAGTGAAATTGGAAGTGATGACCCCCAATAAAGATGTCTACAGGGAGATTATGACTCTACTTTTTAATTGTATTGGAGGAATAACATATCCATTTCACAACTCTAAGAAAAGAGTCTTGAAGTATTATACATATTTTAATTAGATACCACTCTACTTAGGACATGGATAGTATAACTGTCTTATCAATGCAGAATATGGAAAAGAACTTTGAAGTCTTTGGATAACAGCCTAAACACCCTGGTTATGACATATCATGGTGGAAACAGTCCTGCACAAATATTCTCGTGGTGGAAGCAACAGAGAAATCTATACGGCTGATGTTCCAAGACATCAACTCTTATACAGTTCAGTAGACCTCTGGATTATCAAGTTCTCAAAAGTCTACTTAAAATAAATATCACAAATGTGAATGTAGAGGACATCTCTTTCTTGAGGAGCCTAAATAATCCAGTCAAATTTTAAAGATAGTTTTTCACTGCTATTTAAGAACCGCCCCGTACTAACATTCTCTCCTTTCATGCAACACAAAAACTCTGAGCCAGAACTGTTCCTGTCTGAATGAACTAACGGGACAAAATTGGAGAAGGAAAAGGAGGTTCAGTGACTGTCCCAAATTGGGATCCAACTCAAGGGAGGCTCCAAGGCCAGAAACTATTTCTGATGCTATAGTATGCTTACAGGCAGGGGCCTATCATGTCTCCTCTTCGAACGGCTCAACAAGCAACTGGAAGAGTCAGATGCAGATATTTGCACCCAATCAATGGACAGAAGTTGGTGAGTCCTGTGATGGAATTAGGGAAAAGCTGGAAGAAGCTGAGGAGGAGGGCGACCCTAAAGGAAGACCAGTATTCTCTACTAACATGGACCGATGAGATCTCAGAGACACTGAGCCACCAAGGCAGCACACACCAGCTGGTAAGAGGGCCCCACCACATACACAGCAGAGGACTGCTGGGTTTGGACTCAAGTCAGAGGAGATGTAACTAACAACTTTCAAGAGACTTGAGGCACCAGCGAATGGGGAGATTTAGTGTAGTAGGGGTTGGGGATGGGGACATATTCTTGGGAGAAGGGGACCAGGAGGTATGGGATGTAGAATAGTCACAGGGTGAACTGGAAGGAAGATAAAGTCTAGACTATTAAAAAAAATTAAAGAATATTAAAAGAAAAAAAGATCCTCCTAGTGTTTGTCTCTAGTCCTCCGGGGTATCACAGAAGCTGTTGTGAAGCAACAGATGAGTTCAGAAGCAGAGTTATAGAACAGCCCTTCTATTGTGCATACGAAGATCATAGAATTATTGTCAAATCTTCAGATTAAAGGGACTTTTTAACTATAGGTGACATAGGTGTCATGCATCCAACAATAAAAACAGAGACCAAGAAGCTGAAAGAGAGCCTGGAGAGGTATGTGGGAGCATTTGCATGGAGGGAAAGGAAGGAAGAAATGATGCAATTATATTGGAATCTAAAACAACAGCAAACGAAAGAGAAACCTTCTTGGGTTGGGCTCAGCAGCTAAAGGATAAGGGTACTTGTCCCCAAGTATGACAACTTTAGTTCAATATCCAGAACCTGGGTTCCTCATACACAAACAATAAACTATTGAATAATTTTTAAAGTAACAATAAAACTCTCTTCATTCTGTTTCTCCGTGATTTCAGAAATCATCACTCTACCTTCTTCTCATTTGTCTTTGTCTATGTCAGCACCTCGCATCTGTGGAGTCATATTATTTCTCTGTGATGGACATTTTACTTAGCATCCTTTCTTCAGGGATTACCAGTATTGTTGCACATAAGATAACCCCCTTTTCTGTTAAAGCTGGATGACATTCATTTGTATGTGTACAGCAATTTCTTTGTCTTCAGTTTCTGGATGAGATGTTGAGTTGCTTCTTCCTTTCGGGAACAGGGATGCTATGGACTTCAGTGTGCACATATTTGAAATCCCACTCCCAATTATTTTGGTTGTTCACTTAGGGGTTTCAAGTCCTAACTGGTGGGATTTGTTGCTATCAGCCCTATGGCTGAAGCAAACATCATGGTAAATGAATGCGCTTACTCAAGGAGCCCATAGATGTCTGACTAAAACCCACTAAAAGCTACCTCCTAAACATTCCCATAGGTCCCAATTATGTGAAGTGAGGATCAGGCCTTTAAAACATATGGCCTTGTGATAGTTCAGATCTAAACAAGAACACCAACATACTTTTTTTTTCATAATACCTGTGTTGTATTCTTTGATTGTACTATTTTTATTCTGTTCATAGTCATGAATTTGATCTTGTACTAGCAACCCCATGTCCTTTAAAGAGTTTCTAAAACATTAGTTCATACAGTAAAATTAAATAGATTTTTAACATATGTGTTGTGCAAGTGGATATTATAATATCTATTTAATATATTAGTAAGAAGCATAAACATACTAAGATGTCTAATTATACAGTCATAGTTATGGAGACATATATAGACATAAATTAGGATTATGTATGTGTAGGTTGATTAAATGTGACTCGATTTCATATTTAATGCTAATAAGGCATATTAAGAAAGTTTACAGTGATTTCCCTGGGAAGAATATGGCTGCTGCTCTAGTTTACTTCATTATTTTCCTAGGACCATTTTTCTAGTTTACTGTGACCACTTGTCACAGGGTATAGTTTTCAGCAACCAGAGTAAGATAAAGGCATAACCATGATATCTTGTTCCGATGTCACACTCCAAATGTGACATCAGGAAAGCACATGTAATGGACCCAGTGCACTGCTTGACAGCTATGTTTACTGAAGTTACGTTTTACTCTTACATCCACTGAAGAGAACGATGAATGATTCCTAATCCCTCTCTGTGCTACCTTGGATCTCTGGGAGGAAGCATGAGGTTGCACACAAGCTGCGGAAGAGCCATGTGGGGCCTGGGCAGTACTGATAGCAGTACAGGGGTCATTTTCTCCACTTCCATTAGCAAAGATGATGTCTGTGTTTGACAGTAACATTATTCCTCAGCATTTTTTCCTCACAATGATTAGAAGGTGGGCCATGATGAAAAATAACACCCTGAGAAGTTGAAATTAATGTTCTGCCAATATAAAGAGGATTTGACCTACTGGTGCCTATTTCTAGAAAGAAGGGCGAGGAAGGTGGATTTTTCTGTTCTCCCAAGAATAGCTGGAAGATAAATGGTGATTAGTTCGGTGCACAAGGGGTGTGAATGTGCAGCCTCTCATTTTCTTATGCAATCCTTCTTCCTATTGATTCCTGCCTGTTGTAGTCTCTCACATCACCTGGATATCATGCTCAAATGATGAGAGAGAGAGAGAGAGAGAGAGAGAGAGAGAGAGAGAGAGAGAGAGAGAGAGAGAGGAGAAGGAGGAGGAGGAGGGAGCACTCAATTTCTAAGAGAAACCTCATGCTTAACTCAAAGCTCCCTTCATGAGAACCCCCCCAACAGCAAAACATTTGAAAGCCAAATAGATTATTTGCAGTTGATTGCAGTCACTGCTTTCCAAGCTGACACTTGCCATATAGCTTATAACTCATACCAGAGAGCAAAATCCACTTTCTATAGGTGGGCTTAAAAGGATCTTAGAAGACACAAGACATATTTTTTCCCCTTTGCTTCTCTGAGAAGGAAATGCTTGAATATGTCTTCATGCTCTCCTCTTGCCTTCCTCTTTAGGAAATACATCAGGGTCATCATACCTTGACTTGTAGGATGCTAAATATCTTCACGAGGCAAGTCTGTATGGTTAGAAGCACAAAGACAGGACCTGCTTTTTTCTTTCTATGGGATCAGCTCACCAAACAAGCAAGTGAACACAGAATTTGCTAAAAGTTATGAATAGTTGTTTAATGCACAATTTTTGGCAAGTTCTCTGTTAGCCTTACTTTACTCTTCAGAATAGAGCTATTAACGATTCTTTAAAAAGATGATGCTAGTATATCACTTAGGTCTGGGACCTTCAGGCCTGGCTTTCTATAAAGTTTTCTATTCATTATTGTAATGTTGATAATGTTGTTACCTTGATAATTTCTACTTCCAACAAATAAGTCAGAATGTCACTATCCAAATGCATTGTGACGACATCAAACTGCTCAAAGATAATACAACCCAACTTCCTTAATTTAAAAATGATAAACTACAGTGATTAATCACTTTTCTATTGGTTTATAAACAGCATAAGCAGAACGAACACAGGATCTGCTAACCCCAGATTTTTATTCCTAAAATACCTCACAGGTGACACAGAGAAAAGGTAAGTATTTGTCAAGTGTCCTGGTACCATACTTTGCAAAGAATATTAATAGCAACTACAAGGAAAACTTGGGTATGACCCAAATCTGCCAGTGATTTTTGATGTCACCTCATTTAAAGCGTTAAATTTCTTTGAGTCTCAAGTTTTTTCTCCATGAAGTCAGTGAATTTATTAATGGGTCCAAGGAAGCTTACACCTTTTTGCAAATGCATAGATTCACCCAGCTTTGTTCATATTTAGTAAGGCCTCGAATTGCATCATAGAGATAGAATGGGTATAGAAATATGAAACCCACAAAAATTAATAGCAGGAAATTGAGGGTAATTGCATCTCTGACAGTATCTTGGAGCATTGCATCAACCTCAGAGAGCAATTCATTGAAACTCATGTAAAATAAGATGAAAATAAGCATGAATATTTCCCATGCTTTTTAAAGGAATATTCTAATGAGCAAGCACATAGTAAAAGGAGGAGAGAAAATTAATAACATGGTAGTTAAGCTGGAAGAGATTCACATTCATAGCTCTTACCGATGGACAAACAGAACCTGGAGTATATGAAAGTAGGAAATAAAAAAGGATCTTACTATTAAATAAATTGTAGTCAACAGCCAATACTGTTCCTCAGTCCTTAGGAAAATGAGAAAATTACCAATACCAGAAAGCCATCTTTCTGTGTTAGGAAATGCACAGGATGGATGTCCACAGTGATCATGGAGCACAGTCTTGAGCTGTATTGACTATGATAACTCAGGCATGCAGGATTCAAATCAAACAGGAAGCCATCATGTATTATTAGTCAGAATTACCTCCCTGAACTTAACTGATAGAACATAAATACATACATGCATACATACATACATGCCAAATTCACTCCACAACCAGCTTTGTACACAATTATCAGATTTACTCTATCTTATAAACCTTGGTGGTAAATCATCATAAAGTGGGGTATTGCAAACCACCTTCAAAATTCTCTATTATGTTTGGCTAGCCCTTTTCACATGTACCAATATTGCATTCCTACATGCATGAAGAGACGATTTCTCTCGGGATGGTACAGATTTAAGACAATCTCCATACTAGATAGAATTGGCTTTTTGTCTGCTTAGTCTTTTCAATATACATTCTGCCAGCATTTTGTTAATTAGCTTTCAAACCAAGAATTTATTTTTGTAAATATTTTGTTAATTATTAATGTTGCCATTAGGTGTTAAGCTTCTTAAAAGTGGGAATAATTGTATGATATTTATACTGTATCCAACAGTCTTTGCGTCAAAACTAATAATTAAAACACTTTGAGAAAAAGTTCAGAAATGAACAATGAAATCTGAAAACAATGTGAAGTATTTCCATCGGAACTTTTAAGATGGAAAATATTTAATTTTGCTCCACCATCACAAAAAGAAGTTTTAATTGCAGGAAAGAGTTTAGTGTGTACTGAAAGATTAAGACTTCCTACTTCTGTATCCCATCCTTCTCCTTCACTGTCATTTCATTCTTAAATGGGGGGCTGACTTACTATTATAACACTCTGGCTTTGGGGAAAACAGTAAGCTTCCCTGCTCTTCGCAATAGGAAAGGTCTAAGCTTTGCTCCATGTTGCATAAGTAAATACATGAGTCTTTATATTTTCTGGTCACAAAGTGGCTACTGCGAGCTAAAATGTTTAGGAAGGAACGGAGTCAGTGTGATTAATGAGAAGAGGGTGAAGGGTGGAGCTTGATGAGCTGAGATACAGAGAGTACAAAGAAACCATTCAGAAAACAAAATACGCCTATCTGTGCAATAGTGGCTTGAATGTCATGTGGGTAACCTACTGTCCCCAGTCCACAGGACACAGAAGGCAAAGCCCATCATTGTCTGTTATTGCAGATTTCACTAAAAATTCAGGTCTAGAGATGTGTTAGGACATCAGAGGGAGAATATGTCTGATAAACTGACATAGTAGCAAATTGCTTTTAAACACCTATATTTACATCCTTAGATAAAAGTGGCTCTAGCCATAATCAGAGAAGGCTCCACTCAAAGAACCAGTATTGAAAACAAAGCTCCGGGCCCAAAATGTAGCCAATAAGGGATAGTTGTGGCCCAGTCCTGAACATGTCACAAATACAGCATTACCTAAGTCTCAGGGAACATTGTGGAATGCAGAAGGTATGTATGTAAGATACTGAAGATGAGGTGAAGAAAAGATTGGCTACGAAGCCAATGCTACAATTACCTCTTAACACCAGAACCTCACACGTCTAGTCCTATCAGCATTCACTCAAGGCAGGACAACTCAAAGGTGCCAAAATTTTACCCCTGAAAAACACTCATCAGTAGATGCTGGGAGAGGAGGACATCATTGCTTACAGTTGCTTACTCTCTGCTGAGTCCACTAGGCACCAACAGACTACATTTGGTCACATAGTAACAGACGTGGTGGCCCTGGCTAGTCTTTGTAGGTCCATAAAGGAAAACTAATAGATATGAATTTAAAAGAGATTTATGGGGATGAAGAAGGTAAGCAGAGGTGGTAGGGAAGTGAGTGGTGAGAGCGATCAGTTCGCAAGCTATACATGTATGAAATTGCAATAAATAATAAAATTAAAATATTTTGGACCCTTCAGAATTTGTACTCTACTTTGCAATTATTTAGAACAAGAAAGAAGAATCAAATGGATTTTCAGTTTAGTCCCTGTCCTTTACAATGTCACAAGCCCCAAAATGCTTTCCCTCTGAATGATGATACACCACTTTCTACAAGTAACTCTTTGAGGAGTTACCACCAGGAACAGATATAAATTTGGCTTAGGTTACCATCCCATAGAAAGGCAATATAATTGATCTCCAAGATTAGGGAAAAGAGCCAGGGATGATTAAAGGGCAATGCATTTAAAAGTCTGCAGGAATTTAACTAATGAAGCCCTTGTCTCTTGTTTCCCAAGGTGGGACAGGAGAGAGACATATACCGAATTTTCCCCCAGTAGAATTTTAGATAAAAGAGCAGATTAAGGTACCATGAATATTAACTGACTTTAAAGAGTCCATCTTGGTGGGGTGTATCAGAGGTAGAAATGTAGGCCAGTCAAACTAATGTGTACTCACTGGATCCCAGCCCTTTGGGTATATTCAGAAAAGCCAAAGACACGTTCTTACCAGAATTGAGGACTAGTAGCAATTATAAACTATACAGATAAAACGTTAACTTGAAATCTACATTTCAAATTTGAAACTTCAAAAATTTGCATCAGAACAGAAAAATAGGAAAATAGTAACTATATAAACTACCACAGAATTGGAATATTTTATTCTTCTAGTTTATAAAAGATCGTTTTTTAACTTATTATTTTATTTTATTAGATATTTTCTTTATTTACATTTCAAATGCTA